>NC_134409.1:55083687-55383687 GCF_038048845.1 Mixophyes fleayi | reverse complement strand
TCGAATTAGTGATGCTTCATAAATAGCTGCTGCTGATGATGATGATGGGCAGCATTACGACACAAATCTGTATTCAGCCAGATCTACCATACTCAAACCATAAAAAGCACTTTTATTTAAACAAGGTGTTTGAAAGCTCGACTCTTGGCTCCCAGTGAATACTCTACCCAATGATAAGTGTATATAAATGTCTGGGGAAGATATTAATTTTGACAGCATTGATATGGACTATCAAGGAGATATAGTGATATTATCACATAGTAAGGTCCAATTTAATTTGGGAGAGAATGCAGGTAAAGTTAGCTTGGAAGAGTGTTTCAGCCAGATCTACGTTACTCTTACCATAAAAACCACTTTAGTAAAAGTAGTAAAACAAGGTATTTTAAAGCTCTACTCTTGGCTCCTGGTGAATACTCTACCCAACGATAAGTACATAGTACATCAATAGATGAAGGCGCATTTCACCTTCATCTATTTAGTTTTATCAATGTTTTTATTAACCGTATTAATTAACTGTATTAATTCTACCACTGTCCATCCAATGAACGCTGCCTGTTTCTGCAGCATAAGTGTCTATGAGGGATGCTCTGTTACGTTCTTTCTTTCTTTATTATGAAGTAGATTACACAGTAGAGAGTATCATAAAAGTAATCCCCTTTTAATGAAGGTACTTTTGATCTCTAAAGTGCATTTTTACAAGGCTGCCAGATTATCTATTGTGCCCCTTAGTCTAGGGCTTGTATCTTTTATTAAACTGCCATGTATTTGCGCGATATATTTGTGCCACTGCTCTGTGACTAATTTTACCCACCCAGATCGATGCGGACTTTGGTTAAAATTGGTGAAAATTGGGACTGTTGTGAAGGGATCATTAGAAAATAGACTGTAAATGAATCTTAATGCTATAAATAGTAATAAAGGAGCAAACACAGCTCAAAATGATATTATTTCCATATTTTTCACAAATTTTAATAAAATCCAGATCCAGAACCAAAATCTTTCACGTTTGTTTAACAAAAAACCAGTAGCAAAGCCAAAACATAGTTGGGTTAGAACTAGAGATGGGCGGGCTCGGTTCCCCGAGATCCGAATCCTACCGAATTTAGACTATCCGAATACCGAGCTGAGCACGCTTGGTACTCTCCCGCCCATTCGGATTTGAAATCGAGGCAAGACGTCATCGTGACGTATTTGTTTTTCTGAGCTCGGTTCTCGCGAGATTTGAAAAGCATAAATACCAGCCTCCACAGCAATCCATCGCCATTTGACAGAGGGAGAAAGCAGGGTTAGGTCACACTGGCTATATCAGCGCAGGGACAGAGCAGTAATTGGACACATTATTGTTTCTGTTCAATACCATTCTAATCTTAATACCAGTTGTTACAGCAGTAAGAGGAGAAGAGAGGAGGGTTTTTGTTCAGTTTCTGGCACTCCAAGTGCTTTTGGGGTGTCCCCCATTCTTTTGCATTAATTTTTCTGGCTGTCAAAAGTCATATTTGTCAGTAGTATCTAAAACAATTTGTAGCACTACAAGTGCTTTGGGCTCAGAATGGATTCAAAGCAGTCCACATATGAGCAGAATGAGCAACACGGTTCTGTCACCAGTCCTGATGGTAGTGTTCCCAGTACATCATCTGGGAAAGGCGATGTCAAACTACACAGTCTTTTGATATCAGTCAAAAAAACAAACACCAAAAATTTTTTACCGTGTTGAAGCGAAAAAGAAGTGTAACTGAGGAAAAGTTAAGTGCCGATAAAAAAAATTTGCTAACATGCCATTCTACACACACAGTGGCAAAGAGAGAATGAGGCCTTCTCCTTTCTCTGTTAGTGGCAGATCCAAAAATGTTACCGAGCCTACAAGTGGTGCACAACTACTGTTACACGTCAAAGCCGAGCTGCAAGATAACAGTAAGGCATTAGAGGATAATGTTTGCTCTGAATCACAAATGACACCAATCCCTGTGGAGAGTCCATCCAACAGTGGGATGTCTAATCGTGAGCATTCTGTTAGTGTAACCATAAAGAGGGACCCTTTCAGCAGTTCTACTGATGTGTGTCTGAACAGCCCGAGTGTAGCCGGTGATACACAAATTGAGGATGCCACTATGGAAATAGAAGAGGATGAGGGGGAGATTTGTGTAGGCGACGAGGGCGCTAATGAGGATGTTGATGAGGATGAGGTTGTTTGTGTAAGTCATGCACCAGTGGCAGCAGTCCTGTCACGTGACAAGAAAAAGGCCATTGTCATGCCAGGCCATAAAACAAAAAAATCCACTTCTTATGTGTGGAATTATTTCTACCCCAATCCAGACAACAACTGTATAGCCATTTGTAGTGTATGTCAAGCCACAGTCAGTCGAGGGAGGGACCTTAACCATCTTGGAACCTCGTCTATGTTACGTCATTTGACGAGAGTTCATGGCAAAGTGTTGGGAAAAGCTGAAAGTTCTTCCAAAAAAATTACAAGCACTCCATCATCAGCTAGGACCCTCCGCTCACTGACATCCTGACGGCTACAAAATACACCAACCACACCATCCTCATCAATAATCTCAGTAGCGCTCGGAGTTAGCCCTGCATCCCAATTATTAAGGCTGGATGACTCCTGCACTATTATTGATTCCTCTGAAGAAAACGTTAGTCCCACTGCTGCTGCTGTTGCTAGGGGTGAATCGTCAGCCCAGAGGAAGGCCAAGAAAAAGAGCAGTGCTACATTTCAACAATTAACTGTGAAACAATCATTTGCTAGGGGAAGCAAATATGACAGCAGTCACCCAGTCGCCAAGCGAATCACAGATGCCATGGCTGCCATGTTAGTGTTAGATCTGCGTCCAATATCCACAATAAACGCAGCTGGTTTTTCACAGTTAATTGAGGTTTTGTGTCCGCATTACAGAATTCCATTGCGACACCATTTTTCCCGTAAAGCTATTCCACAACTCTACCAAAAAGTGTGTACAAATGTAGAGATTGCGCTGAAAAATGCCATTCTGCCCACTGTCCACTTAACCACAGATATATGGACAAGTGGAAGTGGTCAAACCAAAGACTATATGACTGTGACAGCCCACTGGGTTGTTTATTCACCTTCACCAGCAGGAACAGCAGCAGCATGTACACCACTACGTAACATTTGTCACAGGCAGGCCACTCTTTGTATCACCGGCTTCACTAACAGGCATACAGCTGACAATTTGTTATGCAAACTAAGAGATATGATTGATACATGGCTTATACCACTTGGACTCTCCCCAGGATATGTCATTTCTGATAATGCCAACAATATAGTGCTAGCATTACAGCTGGGTGATTTCCAGCATATTCCCCGTTTTGCTCACACCATCAACTTGGTGGTACAGATCTTCCTACGAAATAACCGTGAGGTGCAGGAGATGCTTTCGGTGGCCCATAAGATTTCAGGCCATTTCAGGCATTCTGCCTCAGCATGTAGGAGTTTGCAGCAGCTCCAAGAGCAGTTTAACTTGCCCTGCCACCAACTTAAGCAAGCGGTGGTAACTAGGTGGAATTCCACCCTGTACATGCTGCAGAGGATGGAGGAACAGCGCAAAGCCATCCAAGCGTATTGCACAAGTCATGACATTGGGGAAGGAGGGGGCATGTATTTCACTCTTGCACAGTGGGGAATCCTTTCAGTGCTGTGCAAGGTGCTAAAACCATTTGAAGATGTGACGTGTGAAGCGAGTGCAGATTGTGCTAGTTTGAGCCAAGTCATTCCTTTAATTAGACTATTGGAAAAGCAGCTTGAGAAACTGAAGGAGGAGATGAAAGCAAGCAATTCCGCAAAGTATGTTGGCCTTGTCGATCAAGTACTTAATTCGCTCCACAATGATCCTCGAGTTATTAAGATCTTGAACTCGGATCAGTACGTTTTAGCCACTGTGCTTGATCCAAGGTTTAAGACCTACATTTAGCCTTTGCTTCAAAATGAACAAGATGTGAACTTTTGCAAGGAGCTATTGCTCAGCAAGTTGTCCGCTGAACTGGGCCTTGGCTAGCCGACGTGTCCTCCTTCAGTTTCTCAAGCAGCTGCTGCTCGTAAAAAATTGAATTTTCAAAAAAGAAGCAGGGAAGACGCAGAGGCAAGACCAGAACAGTGTAACATCTGGGCTGGTTTGAAGGATTTTTCTAAAAAATGTGTGACCTTGCCCATAACTCCATCCAATATGAGTATTAACATGCAAAGGATGGTGGAGGATTATTTTCAAGAGGTAATTGATATGGAAATGTCAGACAGTCCCTTTCCTTACTGGGAAGAAAAGCAGGCAATTTGGAAACCCATGTACAAACTTGCTTTGCAATACTTAAGCTGACCACTCTCCAGTGTGTACTCTGAACGAGTGTTCAGCACAGCAGGGAACTTAGTCAGTGATCACCGTAGAAGGTTACTTCCCAAAAATGTGGAGAAAATGATTTTTATAAAAATGAACTACATCTTCCACGAGGAAGGCCTTCACCATCCAAGACATCAAAGCACTGACTGTTCTCTAATGGCGGATTTAAGCGGCGATGAATTGATAGTCTGTGATGATGACGTACACACTGATGAGGGTGAGGATGAAGCTCCAGATGATGTCGATAACATGTTTTTAAAACTTTCTATGTAAGTGTAGGGTGAAATCTTCCCCCAAAGAGGAAAGGGACTTGGGGCATTTCCATATCACGTACCGTCTTGAAAGGCTGCTGTTTGGGCAATTTCTCCTTAATTGTAGGGTGTCATACACAGAGTGACCCCAAACTGTCTCTGTCCATTTCTCTTAATATTATACAGTCTATAATGGCTGCATTTTTTGGTATTTTCTACAAGTGGAGGGGGGCTTATAGAGACAGAAACCAAACTGCCTTTGTCCATTTCTTTACATATTTAAGTATAAGTGTAGGGTGTAATATACATCCAAAGACGATGGCTGCATTGCCAATATTCATAGATGGAGAGGAAGACAATCTGGTTTGTGTGTAGAATTAATGAAGGCCTACCAGGAATTAAACTGTTTTTTGGATAATTTATTAGCTTTACAATTACATTACTTATCCAAGAAACAGGTGGAGCACTAAATTTGGTTATTTTAGGCCCAAAAACATTGATTTTTAAACAAAATAGCAAAACAAAACCAAAACCAAAACACGCAATGACGGTTTGGCAAAACCAAAACACGACGGTAATCCAGTCCTAAAACCAAAACCAAAACACAGGGGTCAGTGAGCATCTCTAGTTAGAACTTACACTGCTTTCGAAACCGAAACACGAGCATCAGTGCACATCTCTACTATTTAACCCTAACTATACAATTTATTATTCATAGACTATATCTACAATATCTGAGCTGCAATTTTAACCATACAATGTCTACATCTGCAACTCCTCCAACAATAATCTTATCTCCGCAATACTGTTTGATTATGTTTTTATTAGTATACTGTTTTAGCACAATAATGGAGGTAGTCCTGGTAACTATCTTTCATTGTTCTCTCTCTCTCTCTCTCTCTATCTCTCTGTCACATGCTATCTTGCTGTCTCACTCATGCTCTCTCTAAACTGTCAGGTGCCGTCCCTGCTTTTCCTCTCTTTAGCTTTCTGTTTCTCTCAACGTTTACACATAGAGATGTATATACAGAGAGAAAAGACTGATTCTACACATACGAAAAACACATTATTTATTTCTTTATATATACACACACATGTATATACACATACACACATATGGCCACCACTCTTCATCACACTTACCATTACTTACAAGTGCACTACAAGAAAATGGCCACCCCTTTCCTACATTGGGGACAGATGAGGGAGCAGCGTCTGTTAATTTTATGGTCACATGCTCTGCAAGCAAAGCATGGGACCAGCTTCACAGAAAGTGGGGAGAATACCACGGTATATCATATTAGCCCATTTTGAGCACTGGTTTTACATAATTAAAATAACACATTGAAAAATCCCCAGCACCCTGCTATAATCAAATGAGCTGCCATTTCTACTTGTACATAAATATGCAAAAGTCTCAGTTGCACGCATTTGCAAATATATGAGTCCCATATATTTAGGCCATAGATATATGTGTTTTTAAATTGAGAGCTAACTTACCCAGAAGCCTCCAAATGGCAATACAGCACAAGCACTCCACCTCAGCTATTGACACCAACATGCCGCTTAAACAAACAAAACAGAAGTGGAAGTTGCTTTATTGCCATTTGGAGGCTTTGGGGTACCTCTTGGTAAGTTAGCTTTCAATTTAAAAACACATATATGTATGGCCCAAATATATGGAACTCTCACTGTTTAGAGTTAGGACCACCCTATTAGCAAAAGTGCCGTGGAGTAGCGGGTGGCTTAAACATACATTTGCAAATGTGTGCAACTGAGACTTTTGCATTTTTATGTACAAGTAGAAATGGCAGCTCCTTTGATGGCTATACCAGTGTGCTGGGGGATTTTTCTCAGTGCTTGTTCCTTTCAGGAAAACTCCACTCTTTCAAACAACTGCTATGAGCCTATACATTGATTGAACAACTTCCACTTCTGTATTATACTTAAAATAACATATATAACTATTTTATTTATAATCATTTTTAATAAAATACAATTATGCATACAGTTTTAATTTTTTTTAATTGCAGAAACTATTAAATGTGGTACCTGGAGGTGAGGGGGGGTCAGGCATTGCTGGGTTGCCCCCATGCCAAGGACCCGACTACCTCCCAAGGTCCACTATTTCAAGAGAGCAGAGTTGAAACCTCTTCTGAGCATGCACTGGTCTGGTGCACGTAGAGTGAAAGCCCAGTCATGTTTTTACTGTGCATGCACCAGATCCCTGCATGCTCAGAAGAAGCACTCGCTCTACTCTTTTCAAAGCAGAACAAAGGTCAGGGAGGCTAAATCGGCATTCCCAGGCCCTTACCCAAATGTTGGTTTTATGGCCCGGAGATGGACTATTTTGCTCCTGGCAGTGGAAAATAAATGTACCTTCTAATAATTTCCTGTCCATTTGAAAATGACAGAAAAAAAATCTTAAGGTTCCCATAAGTTTCTACATCTCCAACTATAAATTGATAATTGCTATCTATAAAAGCCACTGTAAAATGATGTGCTATATCAAAGAAGGATTAATAATGAGGCAAAAAAGTTCAATGATAATTTAATAAATAATATAATTAATTAACCACTCCCAGTTTAGTTTCCAGTTTACCCTAGAAAAACTATTCCCTTTCTGCTGTAAATGAAGTATTGTGTTAGACTTATCACTATATATTATTCAGACAGTTACTGCTGAATATCCTAGGCGTGAGACTTACAATTATATAGGTATAGATATATATATATATATATATATATATATATATATATATATATATGTGTGTGTTTAAGCTTGTGGAAAAAGAGTCTGCAATATAAAACACCCAATACAGCAAATAAGAAAATATTTCATAACAATGGGGAAATAAAAGCATTGGATAATGAAAATACATGAGACACATTTACAGGAGTAGGTGTTTAGACATACTGCAGTGTAACAAAGAGATGTCATCCTGGGGTTACACTGTGCCTCAACAGAGTACTTTGCTTTCTCAGCTCAGAATAATAAAGCACTTTTTATGCGCTAAGTTAACTCTGTTAGACACATGTATCACTTTATATTATACAGACTATTACCCTAGATGTCCTAGATATAGGACAATAATTCACATAATACATATAATTTCTTTCTAGCCACTTAAACACAGACTCTGCCATACATTTATATGGTATAAATAAAAATATACCCTTAGATATTCATAGCACATCACAGGGACAATGATACTTATATCAGGAAAGATTGCGCAAAAATGCTAAACTAAATTTAAGATATTATGTATTCCTTTTAATACAATCTTCAATAACAATCTTAAACACAATATAAAACAGTTTAACTTACACTGTACCATGCATCAAGCTTCCATTATTCTGAATTCTTTAACTGTTTTATATATGTGCATTGTTATGGATCAGCTGATTGTTCTCTGCATCTTTTAATTAAGCCTGAGTTGCTGTGCTGGTATGTCTGCCTCTGAAGCAATGCTTTCTGCATCCTTGCTTTCAATTAGTTGTTTGCTGTGTGTAAGGATTTAATCACACCTGTGTGTCAGCCAGGTGTGATGATGTCTTCACACCTCACTGGAATGCTTATGCGTTATTGCACACACTCCATCTTACTGATTGGGCCACGCTTTGCTGTCTTAATATGGAATCCACCCTGCTGTCATCATGGGGGGGGGGGGAGGTCACAGCCACCAATGCAAAATAATATGTTTTTGTAGGTGCAGAATTTGGAGCCACTTTTAAGGGGCATTTGAACACAGGCGTGTTTATCGTCTAGTGCTCCCATACATTGAAAACTGTGTTTTACTGTTGAAATCATTGCTGTTAGATTGTTACATCTCTAAAGTAGGTTCTAGCAGGACCTTGAGCTTCAGGTCTCTCTCACTCTTTTGCAGAAATTCATTATTATTATTACTATTATTTGACAAATGTAATATTAGGATTTCCTCTTGGTGGATATTTTCTCACTAGTTGTAACACTTGACCTAGCACAATTTTTAAATTCAACATTATCCCTCAATTTTTAAATTATTGTTTTTAACTTATCTGCTGCCTTCTGGTAGAAAAAGAAGCATATTTTAACATTTTTTCAACATTTTGTTTTTAACATAATAGAGCTCTCACATTCTTTTCCCTTCCATGTTCCTCTCCCTTGACTTTTTACCACAATATAATTTGGCAGACAGCCAATATTAGTGTTACTTGTTTACCTTGTTACAACAATGTTGTTATTTGCTGCAAAATAGTTAATCTAACCTAGAAGCTGATGTTACAGACTGTGCAAGATGACATCATCACAAACCAACCCGTGGCGATGGACGGGCCCTGCTGTCATTGATGTAAAGTAAGTATTATTTTAGGGGTTAGGGTTAGTGGTATTAGGGTTAGAAGTTAAGGTTAGGGTTAACCCTAATCCTAACCCTAACCCTAACCTCTAAAATAATACTTACATTACATCAATGACAGCTGGGTCCGTCCATCACCGCTTTAAGACAAGTCACGGTTTGTGATGACGTCATCTTGCATAGTGAGCAACACAGCGAGTCGTCCCATGAAGACATCTGCATCCTGGTAAGTACGTTTTTTTTCAGGTCACTCTACTATGCATTCGATATCCTCCTGTCGTCGTCTTCTTTGTCGGGGTAGTCAGTACCATTAAACTGACTACCACCGCTGTAAAAGACAGTTAACTTGCAGCAGATGACTATTTTAAGGTTTCTGCAGTGACTGTTTCTTGTTTCGTGTCACCAACTTCCTCTGTCTCTCTTCACTTCACCCATGACGCACCACTGGTAGCTTAATGTAAATTCTAACACCGCACTAAGAGAAATCATTAATCCCTTAGTTGACTTAGATAAATTATTACTAATATACCTGGTTCTTCTTCATAAATGGAGGTGCATCCACACATATACTGAGTTCCAAAACAGAGCAAAAGAAAAGAAAATGTGGGTGTATTGGGCACTCAATTATTTGAGTAATTTATACTATATTAGAATTAAATGTAATGCATATTTTATCTAATATAGTATAAATTACTCAAATCACTGAGTGCCCACTACACACACATTTTCTTTTCTTTTGCTCTGTTTTGGACCACTGGTAGCTTCACAGAAATACCATCCAACAATGACCTCTTTATTATTGGTGGTCAATAAGGCCGATGCCCTCTAGTAGCCACCCATAATTTCCACTCCAGATGCTACAAACGCTTCCTTATGTATCAGGTGTTCCCCAAACCTCTTAGATTGTTAACTCATTTTGGGCAAGGCCATCTTTACCTTTTGTGTGATATCATTGTATATAAAAAAAAAATTTATGTCATGATCCTCTCATTGTACAGTGCTGCATATTTTGCTATGCTTTATAAATAAAAGATAATACTAGGGATGGCAGTGGCACTATAGAAGTGTCAGTATGTGTCACACATCAGACCCGCTGATCGACAGGCTCGCCGCTGTTACTCACCTTATTCCTGGCGGCTGCGGTTCTCCAAGATGGACGCTGCGGCTCTCCTAACGGAACATCATCTTGTCAGGTAAACTATGCATGCGATAATCGGTGTGTCTCCAGATTCATTCTTTCCAGCCAATCCAATGCCTGAGTTCACTTTTAAACACACCTCTTACCTGTGTAAGTTGCCAGATCTTCAGGTCATTCCTTCTGTTCAGACATCCTGTACCCTGGCTCCTGGTCGTTATTTGTGTCCTGTGTCTCCAGCATATTGGTCCGAAGTTCATCACAGCCTCTGTGTCTACTCCACTATCCTTGTGGTAAACAATGTGCAGATCATCGCTACTTGTCTCCTGAGTATCCAGCATATTGGTCCGCAGACCCTCACAGTCTCTGTATCTACTCCACTATCCTTGTGGTAAACGATGTGCACATCATCGCTACTTGTCTCCTGAGTCCTCAACATACCAGCCCGCAGATCATAGTTACCTGCCTCTTGGGTATCCAGCATGCAACTCTACAGACTATTACACCCAGTGTATTTCCTCCACTGTTCCTAAGGGGAAGAACCTTCTAGGTTCTCAGCCCCTCTGATCCTTCCTATTCGTAATATTTATAGTTACAGTATTGATTCTCATCACAGCTCATTACCTCCTAAGAGAACCACGACCTGCGGACTGGGAGCTGCAAAGTCCAAATTCCCTTGCGAGAGCCTCTGGTAAAAAAAAAAAACCTCTCCATTAGACTCAGCACCTAGTGGCCGTGACAGTATGGAAATTAATAAGTTTGGAAAATGTAATGGGAATGTAAGTAAATGGAATGTGATAGTTTTACAATTAAAGTAGTAGAAGAAGTGGCGTTATGGAATACCACTGTATACACCCCCACTTCCACCACTGAGGTCTGAAATACAATAAAATCATCATTAGTATGGGGCTTTAAACATTATTTTAAACTGGTCTATATTCAGTTTTTCCACTGTATGAATTTGCGTTGCCACTTGGTTGTCTCTTTCCTAATAACGGGAGTGGGAATCCTGCTTAAAAAAATGTAGAATAAAAACCAAAATCCTTGGCATTAAAGTTTAGAACTCTCCAAGTATCCACCAACTCATGTGAAGCCTTGTTATCTTGCTTACGGCTTGATAAGACATTAAAGCTGCACTCCCAGGCAGGAAGAAAAATCATCCTACCTAGGGCACCACCAGAGCCCTGAGGCTGCACAGCCATTATTACTGGAACTACATGGCTACGGAATATGTTGGCGCTATATAAATAAATGATGATGATGGTTCATCTCACAGCTCCAACTGAAAAACCTGGGTGTGTGACTCTGAGGAGGGAGCACGTGATTAATCAGAAGCCACAGTGATGTATATAGCGGCTTCTGATTGGTCCTACCTCCATTTGTCAATGTTCTGCCATTTAGGAGGTAATTCAGCTTTAAGAGTATGAGTGAACAGCCATTTAATAAGGGTTGATCCATTCTTGAATTCAGACAGGCAAGGCTCTGACAGATGTTAGATGAAACCAGATCATTTGTATTTATGTTATTTTAATGTTTTAATTTCCCAATGTTTTTTTAGTTTATTTCAAAGTGCTTTGGAGATTTTCAGGAGTAGAATTCAAACAGTTAATTTCAATCCTGCATTGTTTTACAGCACTAATCTAGACTATGGATTGTTGCAATACCTTTGTGTGGTATCGTTTCATCGGTGTGTAGGGACAATTGCACAGCAATACTTTCACCACTTATTCTTGTTTTGATTTGTATGTATACTGTATGTGTATGAGTACCACTCACTGGAGAAGTGGGCATTTCTATTACTACTCTAGTATATATACCGTTAGCATAGCCGGATTTAGACCTCATAGGGCCCTAGGCAAGATACTGGTTTGGGCCCCCCACCCTACCACCGGGCTGTCCGCCCCCCCCCCCTCACCCAGTGAAACAATCCACAGCAATGCATTTTTTTTTCATTTCTTTTAAAGCATAGATTATATTAACTGTTAATACCTACTAGAGAAGATAGTGCAGACAATGATATACCAGTGAATATTAACTTTTAATTAAATCCTTACATAAAACAGAGCACAAATAATGTTATACATAGCTTTAATTAATTGCATTTAAATAATAGGCGTTTTTTCAATAATCTGTTATAACGATTACTTTTCATTACTCACGTTTGTTATTTCACTCCCTGACGGTTGGTATTATTGGCCCAACTCTGCACAGTCTACCTCAATCCTCCGTATGATGTCACTTCATTCCCTGCACGTACAGTCCAAGCACACAGAGCCTGCGCAAGCTCTCACAGCTCCCTCCTACAAAAAATGTATTTTGCCAAATAAGTTGAAGTACAGAAGAGAAAAAATATCCCCAACACATCCCTTTTGCTCCTCCTTCACACTGTTTCCCCTTTAGTACACTGTACTCCCTTCATCATCACACTGTGCCCTCCATCATGCTTTTGCCCTTTTATCATCACACTGTGCACCCTTCACCATCACACTGTGCCTTCCATATTTTTAATCCCCTTGTTTATTTCACTTCACACTGCCTGTTCCACATTTCTGTCATCATGCCCCTCTGCTACTTATTATTGCCATCATGCCCCTCTGCTACTAATTATTGGCATCATGCCCCTCATGCCTCTCTGCTACATATTATTGGCATCATGCCCCCCATATACATATTATTGCCATCATGCCCCCCATATACATATTATTGCCATCATGCCCCCTCATATACTTAATATTGCCATCATGCCCCCTCATATATTTAATATTGCCATCATGCCCCTCATGCCCCTCTGCTACTAATTATTGGCATCATGCCCCTCATGCCTCTCTGCTACATATTATTGGCATCATGCCCCTCATGCCTCTCTGCTACATATTATTGGCATCATGCCCCCCATATACATATTATTGCCATCATGCCCCCCCATATACATATTATTGCCATCATGCCCCCTCATATACTTAATATTGCCATCATGCCCCCTCATATATTTAATATTGCCATCATGCCCCCTCATATATTTAATATTGCCATCATGCCCCCTCATATATTTAATATTGCCATCATGCCCCCTCCCTTAATACCTGTTTCAAACTTCTCTGACATGGCCCCGCCGTTAGTTAACTTACCTTCTATTGTCCGATGTCGTGCTGCCGCTGCTCCTCCTCTCTGCTCAGCCAGTGCTCCTCGCCGACTTCTTGCTGAAAATCACGTCGAGAGTGACGTCATCACGCCCAACCTCATTTTCAGTAGGAGAGGAGACTGCCGGGTCCCGCCGGTCAGGTGACTTCTTTTTTTTCTTTTTTTTTTTCATCTTTATTTTCGCCGTTATGCCGGCGGACAGAGGAGGATGGCAGGTGGAGGGGAGCGCCCCTCTGCCTTGCCTACCCCGCTCACCGTCGGCTCTGACAGGGCCTTCTAGGTACCGCTGGGCCCTAGGCGGGAAATCCGCCCCTGACCGTTAGTCTCAATCTTGTTATTAGATAACATCTTATACCATGCTTGCCAACTCTCCCGGAATGTCCGGGAGACTCCCGAAATTTGGGTAGGTCTCCCGGACTCCCGGTAGAGCAGGCAAATATACCGCATACGGCAACTTGCTCGTCAAAATGACGTGATTCGCGGTGAATCGCGTCATTTTGGTACCGCCCCCCCCACAACAAAAACGTCATTTTGACACAGGGACGGGGTCAAAATGATGCGATTCATCGCGCCCCGCCCCTCCCGCCCTCCAACCACACCCCCTGCCCGCGATCTCCCGGAATTAACTTTTCAAAGGTTGGCAAGTTTGTCTTATACTATACAAATAAGCTACACTTTGTCACTTACCCGTACTTATTTACAGTAAAAAAATATTTGAATACAATGTCTTTTGCTGTTTTTTTTGGGGAAGTTATTTCATCTTTTGATGCAAAATGAAGCATTTGGACCGCCACCTCCTCACACTAGAAATCATGTGTTTGCTCCTGCATTGTTAAATATGAAAATAGGATAATAACATTTTGCCTATTGTCTTCCCTGGATTTTTGCTGAAATCTTTCACAGCAGGAGACTCTAGCAGTGACCTCATCTTTATTTACTGGCACTACTGATAACTACTCAAGCTCTTGTGGGTTACCAGTTCTGAATTATGAGTGCAGTCCTTGTTGAACACTAACAGCATGCTCACAGAAATGCATACCGACTCATCTTCAGTAACACACCATGGAGAATACAGAGGGATGGAGAAAGACTTACATTTTTGTTTTTGTTTTGTTTGCATTTGCTTGCCTCTAGCTCAAACACAGGATTGGCCTGCCCTTTACAATATATCAAATCATGTTATATTGAGCCCCTAAAAATGCTTATTATTAAATCTATCCAGCCAGCATGCTGCATTTTTCATCTCCTTAGGAAAAGCAAACATACTTTATAATGGGTGTCAATCATCTCTATGAAAAGTACAGTTAACAGAAGCCTAAATATTTATAGATCTAAGTAATTGGCCAGCACTTCTAGGTAAAAATAATTCACTGTACAGATTATTGATTTGGAAAGACCAGTTACACTAATGATTGAATAAATTATCTCAGGATCATAGTCTAGTTTAGACACAGGACATAGTCTAGCTTAGACACAGGACCATAAATGTTACTGATATTTAGCGGGTTCTATAAAACTGTATTATCTACAGTAAGATATATAAACAGTATCCAATAGCACAATTTTATGAAAAATACAACTAGAACTAAAGGCACTTGACACATTTTAATTGATGCAATACATCTACACCTGCAAAATGGACATTATTACCAATAAAGGAAAATCAAGTTATCAACATCTCGCCAAAATTCAATCAAGAGGTTCAAGCCCTACGGTTCCTCATCTTTTCCATCTTAAAGTTGAAGATTGATTGGTTGTTAGGAGCACCAGTGAAAAAAAGATAAAATCGCTGAAAAATCCTCTTGCTGTAAAAGATTTGTAGACATATGAGACTGTCATGTGTTGTGGGAAAATTATTTTGAGAAATATATTGTAGAAAATAATTTACTATCACAGCATGGTCAGCATGGATTCAAGAAAAAGTGATCATGCCTAACAAATATGATTTCTTTTTATGATCAGGTAAATTTCAAATTGTATCTTCATAGTGCAATTGAGGGATCAATACTGTTCCACATAACAAATAAAGAACTGGAAGTTGCTCAAATCAATTTATAGGCTATAACAGGTGCATGAAAGGGTGGGGTTATCCTAAATGGAAAAAACACAGACAAATTCCCCCAGCACACTGCTATAGCCAGCAACAGATCTGCTATTTCTACTGTAGATAAAAATGCAAAAGTCTTAGTTGCACACATTTGCAAATGTATGTTGAAGCCACCCACCACTCCACGGTGCTTTTGCTAATAGGGTGGTCCTACTCTAAACAATGAGAGTCCCATATATTTGGGCCATACATATGTGTTTTTAAATTGAGAGCTAACTTACCAAAGAGGTACCCCAGAAACCTCCAAATAGCAATACAATGTCAGTACTCCCCCTCAGCTACTGACACCAACATGCCTCTCAGACAAATAAAGAACTGGAAGTTGCTCAAATCAATTTATAGGCTATATATCACGGTCACAAACAGGAGTACAGCTAGGAGTCACGAATATGGTGAAAACACTCTGTTTATTTGCAGAAAAGTATAAATAGCAGGTAATTGAGAGCAGTAGTAAATACCAGGTGCAAGCTGATGCAGGAAATGATACGAATGTTCAGAAACCAGCAGGTAAGCAGCTAATGCAGGGAAGCAGGAAGTATGAACAGGTTCCAAGCAGGCATGAACCAGAGGAGCAAGGCAGGAGGAAGAATCCACAGGTTGCAACAATGATATGACATCACAGGATGGGACAACAATAACCAGCCATGTATGCTGGGAGTGACAGGTTTAAGAAGGGACACACCCAGGTGCAAGGAATAATTACAGGGCAGGTTAACCCCTGATACAAACAAGTAGGGCACAATAGCAGCTCCTCTGGTGAATGAAGGTACTGCTGCAACACACAAAAAGAACAAATAATAAAGTCCAAAAGTCCAGGAGGCAGGAGCTGCCAGGCAAAGCAGTAAGCTGTAAGCAGATCGTTACACTATAACAGGTGCATGAAAGGGCGGGGTTATCCTAAAAGGAAAAAACACAAATTCCCCCAGCACACTGCTATAGCCAGCAACAGATCTGCTATTTCTACTGTAGATAAAAATGCAAAAGTCTTGGTTGCACACATTTGCAAATGTATGTTGAAGCCACCCACCACTCCACTGTGCTTTTGCTAATAGGGTGGTCCTA
Source organism: Mixophyes fleayi (assembly GCF_038048845.1). Classification (NCBI taxonomy): domain Eukaryota; kingdom Metazoa; phylum Chordata; class Amphibia; order Anura; family Limnodynastidae; genus Mixophyes; species Mixophyes fleayi. Next base: position 55,367,299 of record NC_134409.1, on the reverse strand, counting down.
CTCTAACCAATGAGAGTCCCATATATTTGGGCCATACATATGTGTTTTTAAATTGAGAGCTATCTTACCAAAGAGGTACCCCAGAAACCTCCAAATAGCTATCCAATGTCAGTACTCCCCCTCAGCTACTGACACCAACATGCCTCTCAGACAAATAAAGAACTGGAAGTTGCTCAAATCAATTTATAGGCTATAACAGGTGCATGAAAGGGTGGGGTTATCCTAAAAGGAAAAAACACAGACAAATTCCCCCAGCACACTGCTATAGCCAGCAACAGATCTGCTATTTCATGCACCTGTTATAGCCTATAAATTGATTTGAGCAACTTCCAGTTCTTTATTTGTCTGAGAGGCATGAGTGATGAAAATGCAAACAGAATTTATTAATGGATTGTATGTCTTTTGTTTACAAGAAATTGTATATGTAGCTAAAACTAGCAGAGGACAGTAAGGGTGATCAATTTATCTGATTGCCATTTTAGGAGTCAGATAGATTTGTTTCCCCTGTGGCTATGTAGTTATATGAAGTTGATAACTAGTCCTGAGCAAAGGAATATCGGTGCAGAGCTTATGCATATTGTCACTTTTCCAACCAAAAAGGGAGCAAACATAATTCTTTCTAAGTCCCTGTTTGGGGCGCGCCTATTACTCCTTTTGGCCACAATTTACCAGAAAGTTAATGTAAAATAACAGGTTTGCCACATGTAAAACAGCACAGTACACTTTTTAATCCAGAAATATATATATGACAAATCATCTCCATCAGAAATCCATTTATGTGGATCATAAAAAGCTTTTCTTAATAGAGTTCAATAACAAACAAGTGTCCCAACCAGCATCTGGTTTTTATATCCTGCAATTCCCAGATTTTCATGCACGCCATTCAGTGCTGTTCCTATCATGAGGCGAGGTGAGAAATTCAGGTCACATAGTCCTATGGCCGGCTGATTTAATAATCTCACCTCCCCTAAAGGTCCCTTATTTGCCTCTCCACACATTCCACAGCAATGGACACAACTCACTCTGCAGTAATTAATTACAGAAGAAGAGCAGGATGACACAAGTCTTCAACACTCCTTCCTGCAGTCACTGTAGAGTGGTAACTGACAGTATGATAGGCATAGGTACAGTAGAAGGAAAGGAAGTTATGAGGATTCAATACAAGCTCCAGATGACAGCTGTCAGAAAACAGTTCACAATGACAGGTACAAACACCTTCTCTCGATTTCTGAAATCAGCACTTTACTAAAAACAGCAATCTAGCTAGTCACCTCACCTGGACTACTGTACAGCTTTCTTTATTCTGCAATAAGCCCTACTGTGAAAAGGTCAAGTCAATCAAAACATTTTTCACCTGTTTGTAGCCTTTATAAAGTCCCTCAGTTCTGCTAAACCTTTGTAGGAGCAAGGTTTTGTTGTGGAGGTCTCTGCTTGTGCTTTGAAAAAGACTTGTTTTATTTCACTGTTCATCATGATTCTTCCTTCTTCAATCCTTTGACCTTGGCTTCATCACTCACTATTCTACCATCTACAATCTTTGGACTTCAGATTATACCTCACTGCCAGTCCTCTCAGGAATAAAAGGCTTGTCCGGATTCTGATTGTTACCCCATCCTAGTGGTTCTTTCCTTGAGACTGCCAGCACCATGCCAAAAGTAATCTTCCTCTTCTGTCACTACTCCACTCAAATGTATCAGTTATAGCACCACAACAGTGAGTACCCAGGTACGGTAGCATTGGGGTGGGTGGTACAAGTGTTGCCTCAAATGGCAGAAGAAGGCACAATACTGCTAACCACAATGAGCATCAAGTGCAAGACTTGTACTAGTGCTAGTCTGCTACCTATTCTCCCGGATACCTATGTTCTACTAAGTATGCATAGCCTGTATTGAATGCCACCACAAGGATCCTCCCCATCTCCCAGACATTTTGGTATAGATGTACACTGTACTAGGTAGGAGTGATAGAGATGTCAGTTGAATAAGTCTTTTTATTCATTTATATTAGATCCCTTAGTACATACCTACCCTCTTTCATATTTAAGCAGTGCCCTCATTCTCCCCCTCTATCAGTAATAATACATAGCATTTCTTCATTGACTACCATAACCCTCTCTTGTTTCAATGTAATTCGATAGGTTCAAAATACAGAAGAAAAGTGTAAACAGCCAAAACAAAAAACTCTCCTTTGTACTCTGATTAGTTGACTTTTTTTCTCTCATTTCTCTTTCATGAAATAAACATGTTGCTCCTCCTCCCTTTTACCTACTCCTCCCATTTATTTCATTGATGCCAGTCTACTACTATATCAACGCATTTCTGGTAATATTGTAATCCTTTTTTCTAATATACAGCTGCAAGACTAATATTTAATGTTTATTTTATACGATTAATTTATTTTAAAAAACTTTAAAAAACCAAGAAGTCTTTTTTTTTTTTTTACCAATTCTTATTAATTTGATACACTAAAGATGTTTTTAATTTAGATATTTTTGTTATTACTCCACCCACTGAGAAAAGGTGGTGTGGAAGCAGAAAATAATGAATATTGCTATCTTAAGGTTGCCACCTTCTGTGTTGGTAGATTGAGCTGCAGTAACCCAGCAATTTATTTAAATACACTGCTAGTTACTCATTATAGTATGTCCTAGGTACACCATATACATATTTTCTAGTTACAGAAAAAAGGCAAACTATACATTATAATTTCACACATGCTTATAATATGAAGTTACGGATATTGTAATATATAAGGCATATATGGTAAGTGGTGCCAGATATGGGGTTCCCAGTAGGCAAATGTAGCACGATCGGATTGTTTATTGAATTTAGGCAACATTACTTGGTTTCAGGGACTGAAAGGTGATAAGTGCAGATTATTACAGGAGTGAGAATTCTGGACAGATACACTGCTTGAGCAAATCATCTAAGAAATGTTTTAAGGATTCATAGGCAAGGTAAATATTTTGCCTGGACTACAGGTACATCCAAAGTCTTATAGCATGTTGCAAAGGTGTTGTGCAGGACAGAATTACTCTGCCACTCTGTTGGATACCAGTATGTATGATATTTCTCTATCAGCCAGCAACCCTTTATCTCCGATTGGTGCCGCTTGGCCTCCAGCCACTCACTGTGAATATGAGCCTTTATTGCTGCCATAACCACGCTCTTTCAATGGCACCTCTAATAACTTACATTTGTGGATCAGGACTGCTGGGTAGCGGGCAGCGAACTGGAGGAGGATGCTGCATTTAATTCAGGACAGCTAGGATATAGATCTAATTAGTTGGTCACAGAAACTTAACAGTGAAGATGTTTACTGCCCAATATATTTTATAAGAGCAGTCACACACCACAGACAACACAACCCCCCTCTTTGGGCACAGAGCATACACTTCATTAGAATACCACACACTGGGCTATTTGCACACAGAAACAGATGTAATAATAACATGTAAATGCAAATGGGCATCATACCTTAGTAACATGTTAGTACATTTACATTTATATACACAAGGTGCACTGAATATCAATATACATTTTTTACATACCCAATTTTGTTTGGGGAAAAGGTGACCACAATACAGGTGGGTACTGCAGTTACATTGCAAAGCAAAATGCCAGATTGCTTTTTAAAGTGTGTCTAATTTGCCTTGGTGAGTTTGAGGTGTAGTGCCATAAACAGCATCCCTATAGTCTATAACTGGCATAAGTAGTTTTATGTCTTTGAGAGTACAACAGGCTTTGTCTGTCTAGGCAGACTCAGTTTAAAATACATTTTGGATGTCAGAGTATTATATACTAATCAAATGAGAGGTTACAGCAATAGACAACATGAGTCAACAATAATCATTTATTTACTCAATTACAGAGTTTACTTTGAAATGTCACCTTAATCAATCTTAATGCCCCAGCTTATTGTCAACCCCAGGCTGCCATGTGTTTCACCCTGGCCATGTCTGCTGTGACTCCTGTAATCTCTCACAAGCAGGAACTTTTGTCTCATGTCTGTACCTTCTTTGTCAACCTCATAAGTCCTTGTTATATTTTTATATATGATTTGTATTTGTTGTGTATGATTCTTCATTCTGACCATGCTGCAGAGTTTTGTGGTTCCTCACAAATAAACAGTGATGATGATGACAATGATGATGATGATGACGATTACTATTTTAGCTGGTGCTGTTTTTCATGAATTAAGTTAATACAAATTTGTGAGCACATATCTTGGAGCGTCAAGGGCAGAAAACCCAATTGTATATTTAGAGCATTTTGTCTCCTTTTATAACCTGATGAGAGAATAGCTGACACAAAGAAAATTGTAATTCAAGAAAAACAAAAAAGGGAGAGGGATTTCATGGGCTTCATACGGTATGGGACAGAGTTTCAGCGTGTCTCCTTCATGTCTCTCTCCGCACTACTGATCACATCATGCAAGTTACATGCCCACTCCGGGTGAGGAGGTCTCCAGCGCTGCACTCTCTCCTCACTCCTGCCAGCTGCTCAGCAGAGCAAATCAGGCATCAGGTCCCAGACTGGTAATGTGTGTTTATTGCTGTGAATGTCCTGATAATAGTGCCTGGGAGCAGCTTTCACATCAGTGCTGACATCAACACCTGCTAAAAGGGTCTATGGTCCAGCTTTGCTTAACCCTTGCTCTCTATACATTATACATAGATCAGTATTGTCACACACAGGGGAAGACAGATATAACAGAATACATAAATATTTGTCTTATGTAGCTTAAAAGGAGGCGGTTTACTCCACAAACTAAAATACACAACCGAGTGTGGTTTCTGTTCTGGTATTTTGTATGCTGTTATTATGTCTCCCATCTGATATGTGAAAATAATGTTTATTTATATCTCATTGTAATTCATATATAGTTTGTGCATACAATTACAGCAGTTTACCTTCACACAATAACTGAAAGCAATGCCTCCTTTCCATTTATCTCCCAAGTTAAAAGGAACAAATGAATTGGGTCCATGGAGTGAGACAAATCTGCAGCACTTGCAGATGTATATAATGTGTTCTATAGTAGGGATGAGCGCGCTCGGATTTCTGAAATCCGAGCCCACCCGAACGTTGCGGATCCGAGTCGGATCCGAGACAGATCCGGGTATTGGCGCCAAATTCAAAAGTGAAACTGAGGCTCTGACTCATAATCCCGTTGTCGGATCTCGCGATACTCGGATCCTATAAATTCCCCGCTAGTCGCCGCCATCTTCACTCGGGCATTGATCAGGGTAGAGGGAGGGTGTGTTAGGTGGTCCTCTGTGCTGTTTAGTTCTGTGCTGTTTAGTTCTGTGCTGTTTAGTTCTGTGCTGTTTAGTGCTGTGCTGTGCTGTGCTGTGCTGTTTAGTGCTGTGCTGTGCTGTGCTGTGCTGTGCTGTGCTGTGTTCTGCAGTATCAGTCCAGTGGTGCTGTGTGCTGTGCTCTGTCCTTCTGAGGTCAGTGGTGCTGCTGGGTCCTGTGCTGTGTCCTGTTCAGTCCAGTGGTGCTGTGTCCTGTGCTCTGTGCTTCTAAGGGCATAGTTATTTCCCCAATATTCCCTGTGTTTAAAAAAATAAAAAAAAGTTTTTTTTATAAAATACCAAAAACTACTTTAATATTTTTTAATTACCACAAAATTTTCACAACCAATCCTGCAGTATAAGCCCATTGGTACTGCAATATTACCAAGTTCACACATTCAGCAGTAAAAGTCCAGTGTACTGCAATATTACAAAGTTTACACATTCTGCAGTATCAGTCCAGTGGTGCTTGTGTCCTGTGCTCTGTCCTGGCTGAGTTCCGTAGGTGCTGCTGGTCCTGTGCCGTGTCCTGTTCAGTCCAGTGGTGCTGTGTCCTGTGCTCTGTGCTTCTAAGGGCATAGTTATTTCCCATTATTCCCAAGTTTGTAAAAAATAAAAAAAAAGTAAAAAAAAATAAAAAAATTTAAAAAAAAATAAATATATAATAATTATAACCAAATTTGCAAACCAATCCAGCATTATAAGTCCATTGGTACTTGCAATATTACCAAGTTCACACATTCAGCAGTAAAAGTCCAGTGGTACTGCAATATTACAAAGTTTACACATTCTGCAGTATCAGTCCAAGTGGTGCTGTGTCCTGTGCTCTGTCCTGCTGAGTTCCGTAGTGCTGCTGGTCCTGTGCCGTGTCCTGTTCAGTCCAGTGGTGCTGTGTCCTGTGCTCTGTGCTTCTAAGGGCATAGTTATTTCCCCATTATTCCCAAGTTTGTAAAAAATAAAAAAAAAGTAAAAAAAAATAAAAAATTTAAAAAAAAAAAAATATATAATAATTATAACCAAATTTGCAAAACCAATCCAGCAATATAAGTCCATTGGTACTGCAATATTACCAAGTTCACACATTCAGCAGTAAAAGTCCAGTGGTACTGCAATATTACAAAGTTTACACATCTGCAGTATCAGTCCAGTGGTGCTGTGTCCTGTGCTCTGTCCTGCTGAGTTCGTAGTGCTGCTGGGTCCTGTGCCGTGTCCTGTTCAGTCCAGTGGTGCTGTGTCCTCGTGCTCTGTGCTTCTAAGGGCATAGTTATTTCCCCATTATTCCCAAGTTTGTAAAAAATAAAAAAAAAGTAAAAAAAAATACAAAATTAAAAAAAAAAAAAATATATAATAATTATAACCAAATTTGCAAAACCAATCCAGCATTATAAGTCCATTGTACTGCAATTTTACCAAGTTCACACATTCTGCAGTATCTTGTGCTACATATAATGGAGACCAAAAATTTGGAGGATAAGTAGGGAAAGATCAAGACCCACTCCTCCTAATGCTGAAGCTGCTGCCACTAGTCATGACATAGACGATGAAATGCCATCAACGTCGTCTTCCAAGCCCGATGCCCAATCTCGTAGTACCGGGCATGTAAAATCCAAAAAGCCCAAGTTAAGAAAAAAGTAGCAAAAAGAGAAACTTAAGATCATCTGAGGAGAACGTAAAGTTGCCAATATGCCATTTACGACACGGAGTGGCAAGGAACGGCTTAGGCCCTGGCCCGTGTTCATGACTAGTGGTTCAGCTTCACCCACGGATCTTAGCCCTCCTCCTCCTCCCCCCCCCTACAAAAAATTGAAGAGAGTTATGCTGTCAGCAACAAAACAGCAAACAACTCTGCCTTCTAAGAGAAATTATCACAAATCCCCAAGGCGAGTCCAAGGGTGTTGGTGGTTGTCAAGCCTGACCTTCCCATCACTGTACGGGAAGAGGTGGCTCGGGAGGAGGCTATTGATGATGTAGCTGGCGCTGTGGAGGACTTGATGATGAGGATGGTGATGTGGTTATTGTAAATGAGGCACCAGGGGGGGAAACAGCTGATGTCCATGGGATGAAAAAGCCCATCGTCATGCGTGGTCAGAAGACCAAAAAATGCACCTCTTCGGTCTGGAGTTATTTTTATCCAAATCCAGACAACCCAATGTATGGCAATATGTAGCTTATGTAAAGCTCAAATAAGCAGGGGGTAAGGATCTTGCCCACCTAGGAACATCCTCCCTTATACGTCACCTGAATAACCTTCATAGTTCAGTGGTTAGTTCAGGAACTGGGGCTAGGACCCTCATTGGTACAGGGACACCTAAATCCCGTGGTCCAGTTGGATACACACCAGCAACACCCTCCTCGTCAACTTCCTCCACAATCTCCATCAGATTCAGTCCTGCAGCCCAAGTCACCAGCCAGACTGAGTCCTCCTCAATACGGGATTCATCCGAGGAATCCTGCAGCGGTACGCCTACTACTGCCACTGCTGCTGTTGCTGCTGTTAGTCGGTCATCTTCCAGAGGGGAAGTCGTAAGACCGCTAAGTCTTTCACCCAAACAATTGACCGTCCAACAGTCGTTTGCCATGACCACCAAATACGATAGTAGTCACCCTATTGCAAAGCGTATAACTGCGGCTGTAACTGCAATGTTTGTGTTAGACGTGCGCCCGGTGTCCGCCATCAGTGGAGTGGGATTTAGAGGGTTGATGGAGGTATTGTGTCCCCGGTACCAATCCCCTCGAGATTCCACTTCACTAGGCAGGCGATACCAAAAATGTACAGAGAAGTACGATCAAGTGTCCTCAGTGCTCTTAAAATGCGGTTGTGACCCACTGTCCACTTAACCACGGACATGTGGACAAGTGGTTCTGGGCAAACGAAGGACTATATGACTGTGACAGCCCACTGGGTAGATGCATCCCCTTCCGCAGCAAACAGCAACAGCTGCATCAGTAGCAGCATCTACAAAATGGCTGCTCATGCAAAGGCAGGCAACATTGTGCATTACAGGCTTAATAAGAGCACAACCGCTGCCAACATATTAGAGAAAATGAGGAAATTATCTCCCAGTGCTTACCCCACTTAGACTCTCATGGGGATTGTGGTGTCAGACAATGCCAGTAACATTGTGCGGGCATTAAATATGGGCAATTTCCAGCACGTCCCATGTTTTGCCCACACCATTAATTTGGTGGTGCAGCATTACCTCAAGAGTGACAGGGGTGTGCAGGAGATGCTTGCGGTGGCCCGCAAAATTGCTGGACACTTTCGGCATTCAGCCAGTGCCTACCGCAGACTAGAGGCACATCAAAAAGCTTGAACCTGCCCTGCCATCACCTCAAACAAGAGGTTGTGACGCGCTGGAACTCCACCCTCTATATGCTGCAGAGGATGGAGGAGCAGCAAAAGGCCATTCAGGCCTACACAGCCACCCTACGACATAGGCAAAGGAGTGGGGATGCGCCTGAGTCAAAGCGCAGTGGAGACTGATTTCCGTGTTGTGCAAGGTTCTGCAGCCATTTGAACTTGCCACACGAGAAGTCAGTTCCGACACTGCCAGCTTGAGTCAGGTCATTCCCCTGATCAGGCTGTTGCAGAAGCAGCTGGAGAAAGTGAGGGAGGAGCTGGTAAGCCATTGCGATTACAGCAAGCATGTAGCTCTTGTGGATGTAGCCCTTCCTACGCTTTGCCAGGATCCGAGGGTGGTCACTCTTTTAAAGTCAGAGGAATCATTCTGGCCACCGTGCTCGATCCTCGGTTAAAGCGTATGTTGTGTCTCTGTTTCCGGCGGACACAAATCTACAGCGGTGCAAAGACCTGCTGGTCAGGAGATTGTCCTCTGAAGAGGACCGTGACATGCCAACAAGCTCCACCCTCATTTTCTTCCACATCTATGGCTGCGAGGAAAAAGCTCAGTTTTTCCCAAAAGAGGCACTGGCGGGGATGCTGATAACATCTGGTCCGACTGAAGGACCTGCCAACCATTGCAGACATGTCTACTCTCGCTGCATTGGATGCTGTCACAATAGAAAAAATTGTGGATGATTACTTTGCTGACACCATCCAAGTAGACATGTCAGACAGTCCATATTGTTACTGGCAGGAAAAAAAGGCAGTTTGGAAGCCCCTGTACAAACTGGCTCTATTTTACCTGAGTTGTCCCCCCTCCAGTGTGTACTCGGAAAGAGTTTTTAGTGCAGCGGGGAACCTGGTCAGTGAGCGGCGAAGGAGGTTGCTTCCTCACAACGTTGAAAAAATGATGTTTATAAAAATGAATAATCAATTCCTCAATGAAGTACAGCACTGCCCTCCAGATACTACAGAGGGACCTGTGTTGTGGAGTCCAGCGGGGACGAATTGATAATGTGTGATGAGGAGGAAGTACACACTGTAGGGGGAGAGGAATCAGAGGTTGAGGATGAGGACGACATCTTGCCTCAGTAGAGCCTGTTTAGTCTGTACAGGGAGAGATGAATAGCTTTTTTGGTGTGGGGGCCCAAACAAACCAATCATTTCAGTCAAAGTTGTTTGGTAGGCCCTGTCGCTGAAATGATTGGTTTGTTAAAGTGTGCATGTCCTATTTCAACAGCAGACCTCTCAACTGCAGCTCATCCCTCCTCTGCGGGGATAATGTCTCCTGTGCTCTGACACGTCACTCTGTGTACTCTCAGCCTCAGGATCTGACACTACAGCTACCATGCCTCTTGTAGCAGCCCTCACTCCAGGGCCTCTTCCATGTGCAGTGTCCCCCTCTCTCTTGGGTTCACTATAGTGGCATGGAGTTCTCCCCCTCATCCAGGGCACACATTCCTTGCCCTGGCTCAGTCACCACGCTCAGACTTCCAGGCAATGCTGGGGGAGCCTGGGAGCTTCCACCCCAGGTCCCCAGCTACAACTCTCCTCTCCTGTGTCTTCTCTCTCTTTCTGACACTTTAAAGATCGTGCCTTTAAATGAAAAAGTCAGTCTTCATTGCACGACTATGTGCAAGTGCAACAGGGACATTTTTTTGGGTTTACAAAGTCAAACAATAACACTACGACCCTGTCTGTCTGGGGTCTGTCAATGACGAATTGTCTGGAGCATGTTTTGAGGAGGTATTGTGGCCCCGGTATCAAATTGGGTACCGGGGCCACCCCACTATGCAGTCCAGATACTTGTTTGGTGGAATTCCGACACGTGGAGGGTTTTTTAATTATATTGTGGCCTCGGTACCAAATTGTGTACCGGGGCCACCACACTACGCAGTCAAGATACTTGTTTGGTGGAATTCAGACCAGTTGAGGGTTTTATTATTATATTGTGTGGACCACTCTATCTATACCACACTACAACTCTATACCACTCTATTTCCTACTTTAATTCTATTTAATTCTATTTCCTACTTTAATTCTATTACTAATTAATTAACATAAAGAGGAACAAAAATAACCAATTTTACCAAAAGTATAATATGACTTAGACTTACAAACACTACACTTGAAAGATCGTGCCTTTAAATGAAAAAGTAAGTCTTCATTGCACGACTATGTGCAACAGGGACAGTTTTTTTCTTTACAAAGTCAACTAATAACACTTGGACCCTGTCTGTCTTTAACATACTTAATGGGATCTCAATGACGAATTGTCTGTAGCATGTTTGGAGGAGGTATTGTGGCCCCGGTATCAAGTTGGGTACCGGGGCCACCCCACTACGCAGTCCAGATACTTGTTTGGTGGAATTCTGACACGTGGAGGGTGTATTTATTTTATTGTGGCCCCGGTATCAAGTTGGGTACCGGGGCCACCCCACTACGCAGTCCAGATACTTGTTTGGTGGAATTCTGACACGTGGAGGGTTTTTTAATTATATTGTGGCCTCGGTACCAAATTGTGTACCGGGGCCACCACACTACGCAGTCAAGATAGATAGATGCGTATCATAGATAAAGTACATTCAGTGGTGTGGGGCAAATTGAAAAATATTCAAAATGCACTGACATTATCAAAAACAAGAGGTTGTCACACGCTAAAACTCCAACATGTATATGATGGAGAGGATGGAGGAGCAGCCGTATGTGTAGTGTAATGCAGACCTGTTGAAGGTTTTTTATATATTTTATTGTGGTGCCCAGTGCCCACTCCTCTACGCAGTCCAGGTACATTTATTGGTGCGATTCATAAAAGTTCAGGGTTTTTAAGATATTGTGGTGACCCACTCCTCTACGCAGTCCAGGTACATTTATTGGTGCGATTCTTAAAAGTTCAGGGTTTTTAAGATATTGTGGTGACCCACTCCTCTACGCAGTCCAGGTACATTTATTGGTGCGATTCATAAAAGTTCAGGGTTTTTAATATATTGTGGTGACCCACTCCTCTACGCAGTCCAGGTACATTTATTGGTGCGAATCAAACAAGTTGATGGTTTTCTTATTATATATATTGTGGTGACCCACTCCTCTACGCAGTCCAGGTACATTTATTGGTGCGATTCATAAAAGTTCAGGGTTTTTAATATATTGTGGTGACCCACTCCTCTACGCAGTCCAGGTACATTTATTGGTGCGAATCAAACAAGTTGATGGTTTTCTTATTATATATATTGTGGTGACCCACTCCTCTACGCAGTCCAGGTACATTTATTGGTGCGATTCATAAAAGTTCAGGGTTTTTAAGATATTGTGGTGACCCACTCCTCTACGCAGTCCAGGTACAATTATTGGTGCGATTCATAAAAGTTCAGGGTTTTTAATATATTGTGGTGACCCACTCCTCTACGCAGTCCAGGTACAATTATTGGTGCGAATCATAAAAGTTCAGGGTTTTTAAGATATTGTGGTGACCCACTCCTCTACGCAGTCCAGAAAGATACCTTTTTGCAACGTTTTGGACTAATAACTATATTGTGAGGTGTTCAGAATACACTGTAAATTAGTGGAAATGCTTGTTATTGAATGTTATTGAGGTTAATAATAGCCTAGGAGTGAAAATAAGCCCAAAAACTTGATTTTTAAACTTTTTATGTTTTTTTCAAAAAAAATCCGAATCCAATACCTTAAATCCGAACCGAGACCTTTCGTCAAGTGTTTTGCGAGACAAATCCGAACCTCAAAAATAACGAAAATCCGGATCCAAAACACAAAACACGAGACCTCAAAAGTCGCCGGTGCACATCCCTATTCTATAGTCCATATGCCTGGTAAGGAATATTTACTGATAAAGCAGGGGACACACAATTGCTGCTCCACATAAGCTGCCAGCACTGTAGCCCAGGACCCAGGACAGCTGTCACTTGCAGCCAATGGTTACAACATATGATTGCACAGATCTGAAGGTAATCGTATACAGTGTGTACACATGAATCAGCATGCTGATTGGGATTTTTTTTGGTTTCCTGTCGTTGATAGATCAGTAATCGTTACAATTTTCTTGTAGTGTAAACCTAATCATACTGTACATTAATATTAAGGAAGAAAGCGCACTACAGGGTTAGATAGATGAGCAGCAGAATAGCAGGAAAATCCAACCTGATACAATACGTAAATACAAAGTATTCCGCGCTTACACCTAAATAGAGAATTGATCGGGAGCTTGAAACAAAAAAGTTTTATCAAAAAATGTAACAATACGTCAATGTGTAAAATGCGCAAGCATAGGTAATAAAATACATAAATCAATATGCTGATTATGGCATGTACATAATGATGGTCATTGACCGCAGTACAATGGGTGAAATACTAATAGGTGCAAAGATCAATGTCCAGATTAGAAATGCATGAACAGATAAATTATGACTTAGTTACAATCCTGGAAGATGCCACAGTCCAGTGTAACTTAGCTAGATGTCCAAGGTGAAAAGTGGGTTACAATACTTGGCCTTAGTAGCGGTCTATAGATCCAGTAGTTGTCCTGTTAATCCAATGTATAAAATTGATGGTGAGTGGGCGATCCGAACGTTGGTTAGTGTATAATGTCCAAAGTCCAGTGTAGCGATGTGTAGAATAGCGGAGTCTCGGTTGATCGAATCTTAGGGGCGGCGTGTTTCCTAGCTTGGAACACACGCCTAACCGGATGTGACGTATCGGGTGTGGAAAATCCAGAAGTGGTTGCTTATTTCCGACGCGTTTCGTCACCTAGGTGACTTTCTCAAGGCAGTCTTTCACTGCCTTGAGAATTATTATTATATAAATTAGTATTTCACCCATTGTACTGCGGTCAATGACCATCGTTATGTACATGCCATAATCAGCATATTGATTTATGTATTTTATTGCCTATGCTTGCGCATTTTACACATGACGTATTGTTACATTTTTTGATAAAACTTTTTTGTTTCAATCTCCCGATCAATTCACTATTTAGGTGTAAGCGCGGAATACTTTGTATTTACTTACTGTACATTGACTACTGCATACACCCATTCTCCTCCCCGTTCTGCCCCTGAAATCGTAGGCTGTAGGAAGGGTCCTTTGCGTTCAAAGATGAATTGGATGCTGCTGCATGCATGCAAGTGATTTATGCAAAATACCCCACGTATTGGCATATATGTGCCTTAATGAATTAGGCCTAGGACTCTATTTACATTAGTACACAAAGCTCAATGTTTCTTACACTGAACTACTTGTATATCACTCTACAACGCAAATAAGGGACAACTTAGATATTTCTAGCCAATTAAAACATGTTCAATGGGGTCTGAGCCACCATGTCAAGTGCTCGCAGACACACATTACAAACATAAGGAAACACCTTCAGGTCTACACAGTCATTTCACCTTACAGTACAGTTATATACATAGCTTCAACACTGTCCCTAATTTCCAGGGACATTCCCAGATTTTAAAAATGTGTCCCTGGAAATGTCCCACTTCTTTAGCGTTCAGTATTTTTCTGCATTTGTTCTTAATGTCTAGGCCTTATAAGTTAACATTTAAAGAGTATTTAATAGTAAATAAGTGCACTGTTAAAACATTGAGTAAATGTGGCATAATGGGGATTGTTGTCCTATAAGGTCCACAGAGGCAGTGGGGTACTAAACTACGGGTTTGAAAAAGTGGAGATATTGCCTATAGCAACCAATCAGATTCTAGTTGTCATTTTGTAGAATGCACTAAATAAATGAAAGCTTCAATCTGATTGGTTGTTATAGGCAGCATCTCCACTTTTTCAAACCTGCAATTTAGTAAATATACCCCACAGTGTCTATAAATTTTGTCACAAAGTAACATTTCGGTGCATTATATTAGTAAGAATAGTAACATACTTCACTAGCAGGAAGTAAAATGTTAAATGACAGAAAAGTGGTCTTTGCATAAACTGTTATAATGAGCTAGATTGGTATATTGGACAAATAAGAAGATGGATATAACAAATATAACACTGGTTATCATGTGATTTCTCTTCAGGCAAACTGTGTTAAAGAGTTATTCTGATCAAGGTGCTTTTAGTTAAATATTTTCTCTTGCATCCCCAAGAGTCAGTGGGGCCGTCTGTCATATTTAAATATTTAGTATTTAAATCAACATTCTATAGGGAACAATCATGATTAAATGAAACATTAAGATGTAGGTAATTAACATGGAAGTTAATGCTTTTGAAATCTGTAAAGATGACTAGTCTTGTACATTTTAAAGTTAATAGTTTGGCATATTGGGAGGATCAAGCAGCTCTCTCCTGGGTGTGAGATGCATGTCTGATATGGTTAAACATTACTAATCGTTTTAAAAGGATTTTAATATCAATGACTGTACTCAATGCTAAATGCATCAGAATTAAATTTGCTTCTCTTATTTTGTCATGAATTTAAATATGCAAAGAGAAACTGTCTTGAAACCCTAAATTAATCGTGTTGTGGGCCATATTAAATTGTTGATTTGTTGATCTTTAGTAAATATTTGCCAGACCATAAAGATAATACAGTCAGGGCCAAAAGTTTTGAGAATGACACAAGTATTGGTTTTCACAAAGTTTGTTGCTTCAGTGTTTTTAGTGTTGTCAGATGTTGCTATGGTATACTATGGTATACTGTATAAGTGTCAAAGGCTTTTATTGACAATTTCATTAAGTTTATACAAAGAGTCAATATTTGCAGTGTTGTCCCTTCTTTTTGAAGACCTCTGCAAATCGCCCTGGCATGCTGTCAATCAACTTCTGGGCCACATACTGACTAATGGCCGCCCATTCTTGCCTAATCAATGCATGGAGTTTGACAGAATTTGTGGGATTTTGTTTGTCCACCCGCCTCTTGAGGATTGACCACAAGTTCTCAATGGGATTAAGGTCTGGGGAGTTTCCTGGCCATGGACCCAAAATTTCGATGTTTTGATCCCGAGCCCCTTAGTTATCCCTTTTTCCTTATGGCAAGGTGTTCCATAATGCTGGAAAAGGCATTGTTCATCACCAAACTGTTCTTGGATGGTTGGGAGAAGTTGGTCTTGGAGGATGTTTTGGTACCATTCTTTATTCATGACTGTGTTCTTAGGCAAAATTGTGAGTGAGCCGACTCCCTTGGCTGACAAGCAGCCCCAACCATGAATGGTCTCAGGATGCTTTAGTGTTGGCATGACACAGGACTGATGGTAGCGCTCACCATTACTTCTCGGGGCAAGTGTTTTTCCAGATGCCCCAAACAATCTGAAAGGGGATTTATCAGAGAAAATGACTTTACCCCAGTCCTCATCAGTCTAGTCCCTGTACCTTTTACAGAATATCAGTCTGTCCCTGATGTTTTTCCTGGAGAGAAGTGGCTTCTTTGCAGGCCTTCTTGACACCAGGTCATCCTTCAAAAGTCTTCGCTTCACTGTGCATGCAAATGCACTCACACTCTGCCTGCTGCCATCCCTGATCAAGCTCTACACTGGTGGTGCCTGATCCCGCAGCTGAATCAACTTTAGGAGACAGTCCTGACTCTTGCTGGACGATCTTGGGTGCCCTGAAGCCTTCATCACAACTATTGAACCTCTCTCCTTGAAGTTCTTGATGATCCGATAAATGGTTGATTTAGGTGCAATCTTACTAGCAGCAATATTCTTGCCTGTGAAACCCTTTTTCTGCAAAGCAATGATGACTGCACGTTTTCTTACTGCTAAGAATGGTTAACAGAGGAAGAACAATGATTTCAAACACCACCCTCCTTCTAAAGCTTCCAGTCTGTTATTCTAACTCAATCAGCATGACAGAGTGATCTCCAGCCTTGTCCTCGTTAACACCCTCACCTGTGTTAACGAGAGAATCACTGACCTGATGTCAGCTGGTCCTTTTGTGGAAGGGCTGAAATGCAGTGGAAATGTTGTTTTTGTGATAAAGTTCATTGCCATGGGAGAGAGGTATTTATTTAGAAATTAACTGCAATTCATTTGATCACTCTTTGTGACTTTCTGGAGTATATGCAGATTGCCATCATGAATACTGAGGCAGCAGACTTTGTGAAAAATAATATTTGTGTCATTCTCAAAACTTTTGGCCATGACTGTAGACAATTTTCTATGGCATCTTTCCCCTGTCCCATGTCTGATATTCTGCTTAACCTGGGTTGTTGGAATCTGGTTGCAGATCTATGTAGATATGTCATTTATCTTGAGACTGCTTTAGAAAACTAAACTGGGACAAACTTGTTAATAATTCCAGCAAGCAGATGCCTCAGGATGTCAGAGGCAGGGGCGCACGGAGGATTGTTGGGGGGAGGGGTTTCTCCCCGCCGACCCAAAAAAAATCAAAAAAAAAAAATCAGAGAGAGAGCAGCAGCAGCTCCGTTTCGCCAGCGCTGTCCTATACAGCAGCCGCGGCGCTGTCTAAGAAGCGTCTGCGGCGGTGCTGTATACAATACAGCACCGCCGCGGACGCTTCTTTGACAGCGCCGCGGCTGCTGTATAGGACAGTGGCCACTTAGTTAGCGCAGGGGGGGTTTCTAGAGACTCAGAAAGGATTGCCATGTGCTAAAACATTGGCATCTCTATTTATTCAGCACGTTTTCAAGCTCCATGGACTCCCTGTAAACATTGTCTCGGACCGTGGTTCCCAATTTGTCGCAACCTTCTGGAGAGCTTTCTGTACCCAATTGGGAATCAAAGTTTGTCTGTCATCAGGATATCATCCACAGTCCAACGGACAAACAGAAAGGGTCAACCAATCCCTTGAGCAATTTCTCCGTTTATATGTAACCAAATGCCATAGTGACTGGGCTACTCTGCTTCCATGGGCAGAGTTTGCCTACAACAACTCATGCCATTCTTCTACTCTGGTGTCCCCATTTTTCTGCAACCTTGGATTCCACCCTCGGTCCAACTCGCTGTACCGAATCAATATAAGTCTCGTTCTTCGATTTCTCATCTGTTCCGGATATGGAGAAAAGTTCACATCTCCCTCAAACAGGCTTCATTCAGGTCTAAACATTATGCTGATCGGCACCGTGGACCATGTCCTTTCAAAGTCGGGAACAAGGTGTGGCTGTCTACCCGCGACATTAAACTCAAGCAACCCTGTAAGAAGTTTGGCCCTAGGTTTATTGGACCCTTTTCCATTATTATTCAAATTAACCTGGAGGCCTTTAGGTTAAAACTTCCTTCGTCGCTCAAGATTCCCAATACATTCCATTGTTCCTTGCAGAAAGCGGTCACATGGTCGCATAAGTTCAGGCCACATCAATTTCACAGACCTCGTCCTGTCTCAGTCAAAGGACACCAAGAGTTCATTGTTGAGAAAATCCACTTTCTGGTCCACTGAAAGGGCTACGGCCCGAAGAAACGGTCTTGGGTGCCTCTGAAACATCTCCATGCTGACCAACTCATTAAGGACTTTTTTAAAAAGTATCCTGGGAAACCTGGAGGTCCTCAAGGGGTGGGTACTGTTATGAGTCGCGACTCCCCGACGGGCCGCCGCGACTCACTTTTGCACATAAGTTAAATACTGACTGTTTTTTCATGTAGCACATAAATACTTGATAGCTTATTTGTACACTGAAATTTAAAGTTGATATTTATGTGCTAGATGAAAAAACAGGCAGTATTTAACTTATGTGCAAAACAGAATACTAATTTGCACCCCTTGCATTGTAACATGGTCCAGGAGACTGAAATAAGAAGTTTCTCAAGTTAAGATCCTTAATGAATCAGGCCCTAAGACTTCAAAGTGAAGCAACCCTAGAAACCCAGCATAAAACGGCACCTTACTTTCAGAACTTTTATTACAAGTTTAAATAATTGCAACACCCCTTTTCCAGGCTCCTCTGGGAACTGGTCTATGTAAATGGCACAGGTGTAGGATTTCCTCTCGCCTCTCTTATTCAGAGCAATGTCTCCACCCAAATCTTGACACATGGCTTAATTTCTGGGGTGTGTGAGAGACCACAAACACCAAGGCGAGATTGGGGAACCCCTTGCCCACTACTATAACTATGAACACAAACACGAAAATTACTTTAGCGGGGCACAGGAATAGTGCAGAAGCCACGCCGGCACATTTATTAGATGAGGATTGAGCAGCAACTACTTTTCTGCTAAATATATTTTTGCCATGAAATAATGACAGGGCATAAAACAATTCAACATACAAGAACAAAGGCAACACGGTTTTAAATATTAGAACGCTAACGGTTTGCATAGCAACTCCGATAATTTCCTGTACTCTACTACCTTTACCTCACACTTAATGCCTATAGATGAGGTAGCTCTGGCACACTAAATACTCTAACAGGGGTAGGATTGGGTGAACACATTGAACACATTAACTGTTAGACACTGTCTCTGATACCTTGAGTATATAATGGAATGGCTTGACTGAAATAGCTGGAGGGTTACAATATTACATCAGGGATTAACATGACACTTCACGCTTGTGTGAAACATTAAGACATTTGACACATTGTATCTGCAGCCAGGGCCGGACTGGGACTAAAAATCAGCCCTGGCATTTAAAGCACACAGGCCCACGTGTTGTGGGCTCCATGCACTATATTGTTGCACACTGATGCTGGCGCAGTGTGCGTTGCTGGTGCAGTACAATATGATGTAGTATGAGTGTGTGTGTGGTGGTATTTCTCCTAATGACCCTCAACATTACATTGTTAGCACCTCAATTACATCAATAAATACCATGACAATACATTATTAGTACCCAAATTACAGCAATAAATAACCCCCCACACACACTCATACTACATCAATACCCACCACCATTACAGCAATCAGCATCACCCCCCACATTATGCATCCAGCATGACCCCCTACATTACAGCATCCAGCATCACCATCCACATTCCAGCAACCAGCATCACCCCCCACATTACAGCAACCGGCATCACCCCCCACATTACAGCAACCGGCATTACCCCTCACATTACAGCAACCGGCATCACCCCCCACATTACAGCAACCAGCATCAACCCCCACATTACAGCAATATCTTCTACTTATTAACAATACTAAGCCCCAAACACACTACAACATTGCCACCCCACGCCACCCTATACTACAGCAATACCACCAATTATACAGGCGCCACTGTAGGAAACCAATGTTTTGCTTTTTTCAAACAAAATAGCAACAACAGAATACTTACACACATATAGTTAACAGGTACCCTTTTCCCACAATTAAATAGTAATGGCAGAATTTTCATGAATCATTCCACATGAAATAAAACTCTAACATATATCTCAAAAAAAATCATAACTATTGAATGATCATTTGAACCCACACAGCCACATTAAAAGTATTTCCATCTACAGCAAAATGTCAGAGAAAAAATATTTTTTTTACTACAGTAACTGGATATGCGTCTTTTTTTATTCATTTTAAATAACACAATAAATTAAACGTAATTGGATACACAGTAGTGCCCCCAGTTCAAGAAAGGGTGGTTAAAAAACACATTGCACACGAGAAATTATATGAACTTAAGTGATTATGGCATCCTGTGTTCTGTTCTCCTGCTGGGCAATGAGGGATCTGCAGCTGTCGGGTCACACAGGCAGTCGGGAGCAGGAACAGAGGGCAGAAGAGAAAATTTAGAAGTGGGGGTATGAAAAATATAAGTCAATGGAGTACGAAGGCTTTATTTTTTATTTTTTAAACACTTGTCCCCTCTGTGTATTCCTATTCTTCATTACTACTTGTGTTTTATGATGGCTGCATCCCTGACATAACCCCCTGGCTCTCTCACCCCTCTCCCAGCACCCCCTATCCCCATTTGCCAGAAGTGCCAGATGGCCAGTCCGGTCCTGTCTGCAGCATTACACAATCTAAGTCTGAGATAGATTTTGATACACTAACATTTATATTGATACATATTAATACATTTCCCAAAGCTATTTCAGCCAGTATAGTACTGTAAAGACACGTTGTACATCATCTCACCTAATTACCTCTCAGATTATTTGTTGAGATGATTACCTGTGGGCTTCCAGCTTAACTCTAATGTTAACAGTCGCTTAAACATTGTTCTGATTACTAACAGTCCAGGTCTATGCCACAGCTTATAACAAAGAACATTTGAGACAAATGGTAATTACCTTAGCTAACTCAAATTTCCATCCTGTCATGCAACATGGCTTTGTCTTTATATTTCTAATACATACAATAGTGCAGGTAATAGAAAAATCAAAATGTACTTAATAACAAGAAATAATAATACACATAATACACTGATGCCCTGATGTATGTAATTAGAACTGGGCCAAGGATTAAAAAGTACAATAAACTGTGAGTAACGGGTGATGAATAAAAAGTTCTCAGTAGGACCCTGTTTCATCACAGTAGGCCTTTAAATTTGGAAGTGCCAAGCCGCCTAAAGCACGGGATCTCTACAAAGAAGTGTCTAATTTGGGCTCATCTCTCCCTCCAGACCAGAGAGGACTTATTCTAAAAAAACAGCCACCCTGGGAGATAAAAAGGAGCATGATGTAGGGAATATAAAAAATTGTACTTTGCAAAGCATTGTACATTGTGTATGCCCGCATACTTACAGTACCCTCTTAACAGCACCAATAACACAGTCGCTGCCGCCGCCGTCTTCATTCGTCGCGATGCCTCCAAGTCGTTGCTCACAGCAGTCGGGAAGGAGCCTGGTCGGGGAAGGAGGCGTTTGCTCTCACCACGTCGGGGTAAGTCTGGTCAGGGTAGTCAGCATCGATATGCTGACTACCACCGATATACATGAGTTGTACATAAACAGGTAGCTCTAATACAAGCTGCCTCTCATAAACTGTTTTATACCTCCAACATTTTAATAAAACTGGGAAATTATTAACTGTCTTTCTAGGAAAACTGTGCCCACTAAACCATAAGTACTATGATTTAATATAGAAATTATTGTGGTCTAAAATTGAAGCGTATGTAACCACCCTGCTTGTGTGCATACCATATGGAATTCTTGGAAGAGGATGTCACAGGAAATCCAATAAGTTATATTACTATTACCAGCTTCTAAGGCACTGATGGTTTGCCAACAGAAAGGTATAAACTTCAAATGGAAGGGTTATCTTCACAGTTGTATATGAATCTATTGTGTATATGAACCTTTCTGCTAACTGAGGGAGGCCTTAATAACAGTTATATAAAAACCTGGAAAAGATCCAAAATTATTTAAACCTTACTGACAAATCTTCCTTATCAATATGGTTGCGAAAATAATAGAAAAAAATGGCCAATGCCATGTTTTACTTGGAGCACTAGGAGTCTCCAGCCCAATTAATTAATCAACAATATAAACATTATGGGCACCCGTTTAGGAGATTTGAAGGAGAGAATTTTGCTTTATGTTAATGATATGTTAGTATAATTAGTGAACTCCAATTCTTCTCTTCAAAGTAGGCTGGAAGCAGTGAATCAATTTAGGAAATGTTCTGGTTTAACAATTAATTTGTGACAATTCCATTTTATTCCAAGTAGGTCCTATTTTTTACAAAGTGTGGTCTCTCCCTGTAAGCTTATTGGGCAAATATAATATTGTCCTTAACCTTTCTGATTATATCAAATTAAGTCTTAATCGAATTATAGAAGTTATTAAGCAGAAAAATTAGCACCTGTTCTAAATTTCTTATTTAAATTACTGGTAAAAACACCTGATCAAGTTGATATTGTTTGCTAGATGAATCATTATATTTTCACATTCCCAACCATTGTTTTGCCTCTTCACAATGTAAAACAATTCATAAACTAATTACACAGTTAATAAAGCAAGAATCTCAACCTAGGTTTAATCATAACATACTACAAAATACAAGACCCACGGCAGGTTTGGTGCTCCTGAATTTAACTATTTTTTAGCCGCACAAATCCTTAATGCATTCTGCTGGTTACATCCACACGCTGAAAATTTGTCAGTATTCTAATTCTACAGCAATTCTGCAGCATGCACAACTCAGTCATGCACTAAAAGCACAATTTAAAAATGTAAACTATTGCATATGTCTAGGCTAGAAGATTCAAATAGCCTAACTGAGCAAATTAACTTATTTTCACTGTGTATAGTTAGATGACAAGTGCTTTAAAATTAAACTTCCCTAAAATTAGAAGTTATTGGGAAAATTACTTGGTCCCTGTAAGTGATGATGACTGGGATTAGGTCCTTGAGATACTCAAACGATTAGCAATAAGTGCAAGAGAATAAAAAACACAACTTAAATATGTTCACAGAGTTTAATATATATGTCACGGGCACTAGGAGTCTTTGCCCAGGATATCACCAGATGATGGACTTACCAGAGTAATATAGCTGGTATTATGGTTCTCTGGTAGCAGGGTGACAACGGAACAGGAGAAACAGCAGATGGTGAGAGAATGCTCAAGGAAAGTCTATGACTAGCAGCAACTGGTAATGAGTAGATGAATGTACATGAGGATCCAGATGGACAAGGAAAAGTGAGGAGAGTCAGTGGTCTGCGTAGACAAGTTGTACCACTGCTATAGTGAGGAGGAATGTCCAGGAGTAGCGAGGAGGTAGTGAGAGTCAGCGGTCTGCGTATAGCAAGTTGTACCGCTGTCTATAGTGAAGGAATGGAATCCAGGTGAAGGTAGGTAACGGGGAAGTCAGTGGTCTGCATGTAGCAAGTTGTACCACTGCTATGTGAGAGGATACTTGAAACTGGTGTCACAGGGAACAGGAGTCAGTGGTCTGCGTCAGCAAGTTGTACCACTGCTATATATATGTGAGGAGGGGCACGAGGAGATGAATGTAAAGCAGAGTATACACGGGGCACACAGAACTTGATCCCACGATGATATCCACAATACAACAATAACTGACCAGCGCTGCTTGAAGTATACAAAGTCACAATAGCAATCCAGGCAATAGAAAACAAAGTCAATGGTAACAATAGCTTCAGTGGATAGGAGGCTCCGGAGAATAACACAACTCAGTCCAGATGGATATGCAATACAAAAGCAAAGTCAATGGAAAGTATGCATACCGCGGTTCAGGAGAGCAGGCTGTCAGAGCGACGTGCAGGGATACCTGAAGGCTGAAGGCCGGCAGGAGGAGAGACCACTGGAGGGTGGAAGCGGTAATCAGGTTGGTGCAGCGCACGGCAGGTAATCCAGAATCAAAGAAGCAATACTCAGGAAGCAGTAGTAAGTGAAACTGGAAACATGATGAACACGGGAGAGTTGAGGCGGTCTGGTATCCAGTAGTAGTGGTAACGGAGGCAGCGGAGAGCTGACACGATAAACACAGGAGAGTTGAGACAATCAGGAACTCTGAAGTAGTAAAGGAGGCAGCGGATAGGAATCAGCTGAGTGCATGCACGATGAACACAGGAGAGTTGAAGTGAGCAGGAACTCTGTAGTAGTAACGGAGGCAGCGGATAGGAATCAGCTGAGTGCAGGCACGATGAACACAGGAGAGTTGAAGTGGTCTGGCAACCACAATAGCAGTAAACAGGAATCAGCAGAAGCTGAATACACGAGGAACACAGGAACACCTTCAGAGGCTCATGGGGAATGAGACTCCAAGATCAGACAACCAGGTAATGATCACAGGTGGTTTAAATAGGGAGGGTTGCCTGATCATCCAATCAATTAAAAGCAACAGGTATTGAAGGCTTGATAAGGGCTGCACATGCGCAGACCCTCAGGATGGCGGACGGCCACGGTTCCTGAACACACGGGAAATTTCGGGACTTCCTGAGCTAATAAACATCACTGCTTAAAGAACCTGCTTGATACCTAATTTCCTGCTGTAATTTCTGTGACCACAGATTTTAAAAATCTAATATGTTGTCCGGCTTTTTTGAGGTTGGAACCCAGCGTCTAGTACCAACGCTCTGCTCGCTATTCTAAGACTCCCGACCAGTGTGATAGGCCAGGGGGAACCATCCACAGCAACCCTAATCTGAAGGCAAGAGGTCAGGTGTACCAGTCCAGGTGTACCAACAAGGGGTACACTAGCAATGAGATTTACCTAGAAGGACGCGGTTCTAGGTGCCGCTGAGGAGCCTAGTGGTGGCAGCAGCAAAAGCCCCTCCTACTGCGGTTAAAGAGCACATTTGGGAGAAAGAATGGGGACAGTGAAAAGGCAACCGCAGTCAGTACCCAGCAATACAACAGACAGGGTGGCATAGGAGGTCCATCGTGTCACAAATACATTAGCTCTTAATACTATAATCATTAATAAAAAGTACATTTGAATTTTTTTTTAGCATTGTTATATGAAAAGCACATATCAGGATGTTCTTAATGCCTACTTTACATAAAATGCATTTTTACAGTTTCTCTTCCTTGCAAACACATGTTCTGGCATTGCATACATGTCTATCATCACTATCAATCGGCACTTACACCAGACCTGTAGCTGGTGCACCTGAGGCAGCTAAAAAGCACGTACCTCAGAGAATGCCAGAGGTTGAATCGGATTAATGTGCATGCGCTCGACTTTGTCATGCCCTTACTGTACATTGCCTACGTGCATATGTCACTTCCCTCCCCCATTCTACCCCTCAAATTGTAGGCATTCGGACGTATCATTTGCATTTGTACATGAATTGGATTCACTTGCGTTCACTGGTGTATAGTTAGTGAATGCAAGAAGATGAACCGAGCCCACTAAGTTTAATCTTTTATAATACAGTTATTGGTAACTGCATAATACAATATGCGTTTGATATTGTTAATACTGTAATGATAAGAAATCTATTCTATACTAATCAATATGCATTGTGTCCTTGCTGTTGAATTTATTATTATTATTTTGTTTGTTATATAACATTGTCAATGATCCTATCAAATATAGCACTGTTTTAAAATGAAAAATAAGTTTAAAAAAAGAGATGCAAGCAAAGACAAAAATAAATAAATAATAATAATAATAATAATAATAATAATAAAGAGCATGGACAATTTCAGTAATGAAGAAAGACTGTCCAAACTGGATTTATTTGCACCGAGAATAGAAGATTAAGGTATGAAAACACACTTAAAAATAGTGGTGGTTAATTACTGCAAAAGTAAATGTAAAAACTCATAGCAGCCAAACAATTATTTACTCTCATTAGTCTAACTTGCACAAGACAAATCACATCCAATGCCTGACTGGTTGCTATTGTAGTTTGCAATTTGTCAGCAAATAACCATCAAAAGTTTTCTTTACACCCCTTTGGACATTTATTAAAGAGTAGTAAATATGCAAGTACAGTATGAACTTGTTGCACATATCTTTTCCCTTACAAAATGACATCACTCTATGTACATTGGTGAGTTACATCATGCAGGCTATTGTAATCATAAGATTTTTGAAAAGTGATGGATTCTTTTCAGTATCTTGGTGAGAACAGTATTTACTATGCACAGTATTATCATTTTATACGGGCAGATTATATTGTTGTTAGAAAATAAGATTTGATACCCAGTAGTTTATTTTATTCAGCACCATGGACAAGAACTTTTTCATATTCTCAACAACTCCCTTTCTCCTCGTGCATGGATCTTAACAGTTGCATGGGTATGTTAATAGGACAGTCACAGTTATAGTGGTGCCTAAGCTCACATCAATTCTCTCTCAGTAGTGTTTATCACTCACCCCTCCTCTGTGGGGGCAAACGTCACTTACTTAGGTCTGGCACTATCTTTGTTCTCTCAGCCCTGCTCACTCCTCCTCTGAGGAGTAACATCACTCGCTTGTTTGCAGCCTCTCTGCTCCCAGCAGGACGTCTCTGGGCTCACTCACTCAGATGCTGTGTCTCTCAGTCATACCATTATATTCTGAGGTAATGTAAAATATTCCACCTGATTGTGCTCGCCTCTCTGTCACACAGCCGCTTTCTGATGTAATTTCTCCTTCAAATCTGTCCCATTTCACTCATTTTCTCTCAGGCATAATGCACTTTGTACATAATGCAGCAGGCCACAGACCCGCACACCAGATTACAAGCAGGATCCCGGGATCTTATCCCCTCCCACTTCAATAGGAGGTACATCATCCTGTGCTCCACTACTGCCCTTGTCATTTTCTGACTCTCCAAACATGTTTGAAAAAGGGAACCATTCAGACTCGGAGAACACTCCCACTGTAACTGTATTAGTTATAAGTGGGTCTGGGTTATTTACTATTGCCAGCAACTGGGTTTCCTATAGCTTCAAAAATTTGGAAAAATCGTTCCCCAATATAACATCAAATCCCAATCTAGGAACTTATCCCACAGTGACTAGCACTTTACCCCACACTGAGTTTCCCTTCAGCTGTAATGTTGAATATCCTCATGTATCATGTGTGGTGTTCTCACAGACTCGATTTTAACAATAGAAACCACACTACAAAAATGTAACAGAACCTTTACTCATTTGCCTGCCTTCTACAGTAATGCTACACATTTGTTTGTCTGGCTCAGTCTGGGCAAATACAGATACTCTGCGATTTAGATAAGCATTATCACATTGCATAGGTTCAAATGTAAGTGGACAATTAGCAGCAATATGGCCTAAATCCTCATATCTAAAACACCTGATTACATATGTATCACAGCTCATGCGAGGGAGGAATTTTCTTGACATAACTGGCCAATCTCCATGTTCTGAGCCTACAGTCTTTGTACGTTCTCCTGGAACAGTCTTACCAGAATCCACTGAAGATTTTCATTGCAGAACTAGGGACTGGTGGGATGTATGTACGCATCAGTTCCTCTGCTGCCACATTCTTGGTCTGCACCACTTTCAGCAGAGCAATAGACGAGGACAGGAACTCAACTTTCTGATGCGCCTGACTTGTCGGCCCTTTCAGCTGCTGCAGGGGCAGGTTGTTAATATTTGTGGTCTGCGTCGCCTTTTGGAGAACATTACTAACTTCCTGGGTTCTTGTGACTTGATCCAGTAAAATATTGGATAGTGCTAGATCACTTAGTTCCTTTTCTATTTCTGAAATCTGATTCGAATGCGCCTCTCCTAGTTCTCCTTAACAATTGTATTTTGCTGATGTTTTCAGACATGACTTCTTTATCCTGTTGCACATTGTGTTTAATAGACTGAGGGCTAGATTTACTAAGCTGCGGGATTGAAAAAGTGGGGATGTTGCCTATAGCAACCAATCAGATTCTAGCTTTCATTTATTTATTACCTTCTACAAAATGACAGCTATAATCTCATTGGTTGCTATAGGCAACATCCCCACTTTTTCAAACTCGCAGCTTAGTAAATCTAGTCCTGAGTCTTGTACTGAAGGTCTTTTCAAACTTTGGTCAACATTGACTGAATTTTTGAGGGTTGTCCCTGTTGAGATTTAACTTTTTTTTCTTTTCCATCTACAGACTTTCGTTGGCTTTCCAGGGCTGAAATCTTTGCTTCTGGGCACCAGAATCTTTTAACTCTTTTACTTCATTTTAAGAAGCTTGATCTTCTGACTGTGCTGCCTGGGCTGAGAAGGTCTCAGCACCCAGTTTATCATGCTGCATATTTAACTCTTGTATCAACTTCCAATTTTTTTAAATCTGGGTTATAGTCTTAATTTTCTCTTGTATGTTTGCAACTTTGGCAATAAGTTCTTTCTGGAGATTTACCTTTTCATTCTTCAATTTTGCTGTTTCTGCTTTTGCACTCTGACATTGACTTTGATTTGTTTTTTGGGCTGAATTTGTCCTTGCAATGTCAGTTTACAAATTTCCAATTTCGGGCCTTCCAACTTCTTACATTTTCCTAAAGCAACTTCTTTTCCGACTGCAGCATCCCACTTTTCTTATTGAGTTAGTATTAAAACTATCTTGTAGCTCGTTTATTTCTCTCCCCATGTGCTTCAAGGTCTTGGTGCTGTTCCCTCTGGGACTCCTCAATATCCACCTGCTGTTACCTTCGGCGTTCCTCAATAACTAACTGCTGGGTCGCGGTAGCTGTCTGCTGAGTCACGGTACCCTATAGCAAGGTTTAAATGAAATCCTCCATGTTTGGACACTTTAACACAGTCTATTTTCCAAACCCAAATAAATGGGTATCTGGCTCTCTCAGAAGCATCATCTTTCAACTCAGCATATTGTAAAGGGCCACACTCCATCACCGCACCAATGTTCTCCTGTCCTGGTTTTTGTCTCTCTCCATAGTAAGACTTTGATACACATGTATGCAATCTTTCTGCTTTGAACACTGTCATGAACGTGCTCTCAGCTTCCGTGACTTTGGGGGTTTGCTGTATGAGATTACACACGATTCCAGTCGCCCACACACAGCGCTCTCACACCCCCACACACTTCAGGATTGCCACCACCTATTGAATACGGGAATAGGACCCCAATATACTCTCCCACACTGGCACACAAGGCTTCTGGCTACCCACAGCAGGTTAGAAAAGCCCACACTAGGCTTGTTAGTCAAATATATTAACAAATCACACACCAGCATTCAAAGGGTTAACTTGGTCGAGCTATATTCTTAACATACAAAGGTACAGGGCATTCAAATATAAAAAATTAATTAATAAAAAATTATATAACATACACAAGCGAAAGAGTTTAAAATAAAAGGGATTACATTCAGAGTTTAATTTACATGAGTTGTATAATCTGTGCCATGGGAAATTGGCTTGGAAGATGGACAGCTTATCAATGTGGATTGATTTTCCCAAAAGACTGAATTGTTGTAACTGATCTCAGGTGTCTTTTAAAGACACCTTTACACCATTTCCCACCTCCCATGGGGGTTGTGTCCTGTGACAATTTTTTCAATCACCATTTGCATGTTGCAAATTTACTACTCAATTCTACTATGTGGCCTAACGTTTCTGTGGAGCGTCACACAGACCCAATTTTATTATTAATAGAGCCCTTATGAATTTACTCAGTTATTGATACCAAAGCCTAGGTACACAGTGTCAGTTGAGCTTATACTCATTTCCTCTACTTTTCTGTGTGGCAGAATTCTTAATTTGACATATGAGCTGCCCTTCATCATGCTATTGAGGAATATGTGGTTGAGCACTACTTTTCTTGATTTTAGGTGGCATACTTTAAAACTGAATTATTCTTGTCTATATAAAATATAGCCAAGTCAGCACATGGTCTCTTTGAGCCAGACATCATGCTGAGTGGTTCCTACAAGTCTATTCAAGTGTTAAAACTCCATCCTAGGCCAGGATATATTTCACCACAGGGGCCTTTGAAGATGCCACAGGTGACACTGCTATCTTCTAACACTGGGATGTGCAGAGCCACCGAATACACACACAACAGAGTCTTTAGCTTCACATTTTACACTTTAGTATCTCAACTTATCAAAGGATTTATTTGATATATCATATTTATACTGCAGTTATGATTTAGGTCTGATTCCCTGAAATTATGTGATGGGTTAACCCTTATAAATAACTGTAAGTTATATATAATCACAACAAAGACATGCATCTTAACAGAGCTTGAAAAGCAGACAATTTTATCTTCAATTTTACCTGATGAAGCACTTTTTTTTTATAGAAAAACCATTTCACTTCACTTAGTAGGTGTGACACTACAATATTCAACATGTATGAAAGTAAACATTTTGTTTTTGATTCTGCTTCCTATTTAACTTTACACAGGTCCAATGGATGAAACTACAAAAGGTGGTGGGTGCGCACAGCAGGGTATATGATGTGAGGGAGAAACTATAGCCTCAGCTGCTAGTAAAACGGGAGAGTCCACTCCCTACAGTGGAGCGTTGTTTCTGGAAGTGGGCGTGTCTATCCGACGCGTTTCGTCACTGGGAGCATGACTTTCTCAAGGCTGGTTGAGCGGTGTGCGCTCCACGCTGGAATGCACGCCACAAACGGCAACAACTCTACCTCAAGCAGCCATGTCACGGAAAGCTCTCCCTCCACGGCAAACAACCTTGGACTGCACCATACAGCGGACACCAAATGCAAGTATTTGGAGCTACTATTGTAGCAAAGCTTTTGGACTTTGACTTTAGAGTCTCCCTATCAACCAGATTACTAGCGAATACAGACTTTCCATACCATCACGGTAATGGAATTCACTTAACCATCCAGATGCCATCAGATATTACCTACAGGATGTATGCTCTGATTTCCTCCAATTGATTATTACTGTATTTATTGATCACTCTTTATGGTTTTTAATAACAAGTTTTTTCACGAGTAATCCCCTTGTAATATATGCATTATATGTATTTTACTTGTAATTTTTTAGCAATTGCACAGATATGATAATTGTGACATTTTAACTATCTCATTAAATGCCTGTATGTTTTTACTTCATCACAGCCATTGGGTTTACACTTTATTCTATAGACTCCAGTGCTGTACACTATCACCTTTTTACACAGGTCCAGGCTACACCCAACTTGTGTGTTGCAGATACACTCTTTGGGAAGCTCCTTCCCATACAAGACAATCTCCCTGGGGTTTTAGAGCATACAAGACAGAATGCCTGGGACATATAGCTTTGTCATTAACCACTTTTCCAGTTCTACTGTCATTATATATACAATATATATATATATATATATATATATATATATATATATATATATATATATATATATAAATAATTAGACACACCACCACCTTGTGCTTGTATGTAAGTGAAAAGAGGCTACCATAATTACTCACATGAATTCAGAAGTGAAACAGTTGAGATGCTCCTGTCTCTTCCTCCCTTAAATGATGTGGATTTATCATTGCAGGGACAGTTGTGCAATCAAAGATAGGGTTAAAGAAATACTCGATGGCTAGGCATTATACAAGTTCTGAAGTCCCTCGCAGTAACAAGAACAATTTGTATTTGCATTTACAGCTAGTGCATATCAAAATATTGCACCTAGTTTTATGCCATTTGCTACCTTTCCTCATAGACCAAAATTAGTTTTATGTCTCTTATGTTTTAGCCTACTGAGATGCACCACGTTTATACCTTGTTTGATGTGCTTCCAAAATGCATAGGATGCAAAGGTAAAATGGTTAGGGTGAGGGAGCATTAAAAGCAAATCATAATTTTAACTAATATCTCACACACATGACACATTCAGATATTTACAATTTAGACGCGAGTACCATCTCATAAAAATGACTTGTGATATATATAGATATATAAGTATATATAACCAGGGCCAGCGTCACCATCAGGCAGCTTTAGGCAGCTGCCTAGGGTGCCGGCTCCGGGGGGGGCGCCACTGTGGCCGGCTAAAAATACTAATAAAGTCTCATAATGAGACATTATTAGTTAACTTAACACGGGCGGTGCAAACGCCCGCCCGCTATTTACCAGGTCTGCATAGCGGTGCTGCTACAGTGCAGCACTGCATTTCAGTGTGTGACCCTAGCCAGCTCCCGGCTCCTCTCACTGACAGTGTCGTTACTAAAGATGGGCGGGCTCGGTTCCCCGAGAACCGAACGTCGGGTCTCGTGACGTTGTCGGGTCTCGGGGCTCGGTTCTCGTGATAATTGAAAATTTTAAATACCTGCCTCCACAGCAATCCATCGCCATTTGACAGAGGGACAGAGCATGGTGTAGTCACAGGCTGATTAGAGCAGGGACAGATAATAGACCTTATTCTTCATCCATTTCGGATAACAATTCTGATTACAATTCTGATTACAATTCTGATAACAATTGATAGAGAAGAGAAGAGAGGAGGATAGAGGAGTCTTTTTTTTTTTCAATATTTGGCACTACAAGTGCTTTGGGGTGTCCCATATCCCCCAGTGTAAAACAAAAAAATTTCTGGTGCTGAAAGTCATATCTAACAGCACTATCTAGTTAATTTTTTTGCACTACAAGTGCTTTGGGGGTGTCCCATATCCCCCAGTGTAAAACAACAATTTTTCTGGTGCTGAAAGTCTTATCTAACAGCACTATCTGGTTAATTTTTTGCTCTCCAAGTGCTTTTGGGGTGTCCCCCATTCTTTTGCATTAATATTTCTGGCTGTCAAAAGTCCTATTTGTCAGCAGTCTAAAAAAATAATATTTAGCACTCCCAAGTGCTTTTGGGGTGTCCCCATTCTTTTGCATTAATATTTCTGGCTGTCAAAA
Organism: Mixophyes fleayi; assembly: GCF_038048845.1. NCBI lineage: Eukaryota > Metazoa > Chordata > Amphibia > Anura > Limnodynastidae > Mixophyes > Mixophyes fleayi. The sequence continues at coordinate 55,334,602 of NC_134409.1, read as the reverse complement.
GTCCTGTTTGTCAGCAGTCTAAAAAAATAATATTTAGCACTCCCAAGTGCTTTTGGGGTGTCCCCCATTCTTTTGCATTCATTTTTTAAGATCTTGAGCTCGGATCAGTACATTTTGGCCCCTGTGCTTGATCCAAGGTTTAAGACCTACATTGAGTCTTTGCTTCAAAATGAACGAGATGTGAACTTTTGCAAGGAGCTATTGCTCAGCAAGTTGTCTGCTGAACTGGGCCTTGGCTTGGCGATGTGTCCTTCAGTTTCTCAAGAAGCTGCTGCTCGTAAAAAATTTAATTTTCAAAAAAGAAGCAGGGAGGACACAGAGGGCAGACCAGAACAGTTTAACATCTGGGCTGGTTTGAAGGATTTTTCAAAAAAATCTGTAACCTTGCCCATAACTCCATCCAATATGAGTATTAACATGCAAAGGATGGTGGAGGATTACTTTCAAGAGCTAATTGATATGGAAATGTCAGACAGTCCCTTTCCTTACTGGGAAGAAAAGCAGGCCATTTGGAAACCCATGTACAAACTTGCTTTGCAATAATTAAGCTGCCCATCCTCCAGTGTGTACTCTGAACGAGTGTTCAGCACAGCAGGGAACTTAGTCAGTGATCGCCGTAGAAGGTTACTTCCCAAAAATGTGGAGAAAATTATGTTTATAAAAATGAACTACATCTTCCACGAGGAAGGCCTTCACCATCCAAGACATCCAAGCACTGACTGTTCTCTAATGGTGGATTCAAGCGGCGATGAATTGATAGTCTGTGATGATGACGTACACACTGATGAGGGTGAGGATGAAGATGATGACGATAACATCTTTTTAAAACTTTCTATGTAAGTGTAGGGTGCAATCTACTCCCAAACAGGAAAGGGACTTGGGGCATTTCCATATCACGTACCGTCATGAAAGGCTGCTGTTTGGGCAATTTCTCCTTAAGGGTAGGGTGTCATAGACAGAGTGACCCCAAACTGTCTTTGTCCATTTCTCTTAATATTGTACAGTCTATAACGGCTGAATTTCTTGGTATTTTATACAAGTGGAGGGGGGCCTAGAGAGATAGAAACCAAACTGGCTTTCTCCATTTCAATTAATATTGTACAGTCTATACCGACTGAATTTTTTGGTATTTTATACAAGTGGAGGGGGGCCTAGAGAGACAGAAACCAAACTGGCTTGCTCCATTTCTATTAATATTGTACAGTCTATAACGGCTGAATTTTTTTGTATTTTCGACAACTGGAGGGGGGCCTAGAGAGACAGAAACCAAACTGCCTTTGTCCATTTCTTTACATATTTAAGTATAAGTGTAGGGTGTAATATACATCCAAAGACGATGGCTGCATTGCCAATATTCATAGATGGAGAGGAAGACAATCTGGTTTCTGTGTAGAATTAATGAAGGCCTACCAGGAATTAAACTGTTTTTTGGATAATTTATTACCTTTACAATTACATTACTTATCCAAGAAAGAGGTGGAGCACTAAATTTGGTTAGTTTAGGCCAAAAAACATTGATTTTTAAACAAAATAGCAAAACAAAACCAAACAAAACCAAAACCAAAAACACGCAATGACGGTTTGGCAAAACCAAAACACGACGGTAATCCAGATCCAAAACCAAAACCAAAACACGGGGGTCAGTGAGCATCTCTAGTCGTAACATCAGTGAGAGGAGCCGAGAGAAGTGAAAGAAGAAAAAAGAAGCAGGAAGCAGAGAAGCGAGAAAAGAAGAAGAGAAGGTAAATACAGACCACAGAAAACAAGGAGAGGTACAGAGATGAAAGCTACAGAAAACAGAATGAAGTAGGCTACAGAAAATGAAGAGGGGTGCAGAGAAAGAAGGCTAGAGAAAACGGAATGGAGGAGACTACAATAAATGAGGGGTGGGGCTGAGAGAGAAGGCTGCAGAAAATGAGGGTGGGAGAGAGAAAGCTCTGTTCATTATCGGAATAATTATGTAGGAGTAAACAGTGTCGATGTTTACAGTACCGATAACTCGTACTACACCCTTTTGCACAAGTATTAGGCATTTTTAAGTAACCTAGCTATCTAACAAAAGCCTAATGCAGAAGGTATCATAGATATCTCCAGTATTAGGCAGTATTAGGTTCTATTTAAACCGAAGTACTTATAATTTTCAATGGGGACTGCAGTCTGGGGCAATTTAACAAGCTCCAAAAGTCTAAATCTTTGGAGCTTGACCCCGATGGCGATAGCTGTTCTACCCTTTGGGGAGATGATTGGGATAGTAGGATCTTTAGATCACTCACTGCAACCTTCCTGCTCTCCCCTCCACTTACTGTAGCCAAATGGCTTTGTGCATACTTATACATAATACATTAACACATGCAAATAGACAGGGAGAGATCTAGATTATCTATGTCATTTAGATGACCTTTCTCCATTTATTTGCATGTGTTAAAGCATTTTGTAGATATAAAATGAATTATACTAATAGACAGCAACAGAGGAGAGCCAAGAAGTGAGTAGATACTAAAAAAAATAAGTGGTTAAAGCATGTGTGAAAAAAGCAGACTAGAACACCTAGGGCAGGGGTGTATGTGAGAAGCAAGCCGGTGGGCAGGGGGGCATGTGAGTAAAGCTGGTGTTATGCGAGTAGCATGTGTGACAAAAGTTGATGGACAAGGGGTGGCATACATGAAAATAGCTAGTGGGTGTATGGGCATGTGTAAGAAAGTTGGTGGGCAGCGGGGGACATGTCAGTGTGTAACAGGTGAGTGATGTCAAGTTTTTTAGTTCTGAAATCTAATATTTGGAGCCTCCCCTCTAGATATCTAAATAGTCTGGACAGCATTCTGCATCAAACCTCAGTACATCTTAACATCAGTGCATCTGAACTGCAGCCTTAACAGCCAGCCAAGAGTAGGTAGGAGTTACTATTTTTATTTTACAAATGTCAAGTGTGTGTGGGGCTAGGAAGGGAGTATTGGGGGGAAGAGGGGCGGTGGGCTGAAGCTTTGCCTAGGGTGCTGAGTAACCTTGCACCAGCCCTGTATATAACACCATCTTGCTGCACAAGTATATGCAGACAGGAATGAAATGTGGCACAGTAGAAGCAAAAGCAGTCTCATGATATCACAACTGAAAGGAGACTGCTTTTGTGCACACATGCGCTCTATTACCCCTTTGTACATGAGCCCAAGGTCAATATTACACCATTATAAAGAGATACAGTACATTTGTGCAAATAAATACTTGCTAAATATTTGCTCCAAGCAGTGTGATACGAAATCTGTATTGTCTAGCATTCTGCGCACTGTACACTGATATCATCATCATCATCATTATTTATTTATATAGCGCCAGCAAATTCCGTAGCGCTTTACATTTGGGGACAAATATTAATAAGACAATATTGGGTAATACATACAGACAGAAAGGTAAGAGAACCCTCCTCGCAAGCTTACAATCTATGGAAATATCGATACAATTAAACATTGCATAGCAGTTCTCATTCACCAAGAACTGGGTCTGCTAGATATTTAATCAATTTATATCAATATATTTATTCCTCATATGCAAGGAGAAATTCACACTGCTGCTTCTGTATTAGCAAACTAATATACGAGTTATCAGATACAATTATATATCCAAAATCTGTAATTTTCACAGAGAACATGTTCGTATCAATTATTTTATGCTGAATAGAAATAATCTGTTTAGTTTATGTACAGGTACTTCTGTTTTGTTAGCTGAACTTTTACCTATGTTTTAAAAAGCAATAAAAAAAGTGTCTGTGTGACTTTTTTGAAAGACTAGCGAAAAATAAATTTTGGGAACTTGGCATCAATATTTTGTGTAGTAGTAAATGTGTTCAGTATTTTTATGTCACTTTGTGTAGGAAACTTATTAGATGCTGTTTATATAAGTAGCATGGGGAATGGAAGCACCTAGGAGCTAATTATCTTACAGATAAGAAAAGCATATCAAGATTTGTGATTACTTACTAAAAGTATAAAAATAGATATGTTCACACATTCTCTTTTTTATTTAACTAAAACAGTATTCAGTTTTCATTATGTTTGGTGTTTTGCTCATCTTTATGTTTTGTTATCTGTGGAGAGATTTTGGTCACAGGCTACATGTCCTAATGGACATCAGTGACAACAGGGACACCTGCTGGTTAAAATAGTATTTTAATGTAATTAAATATGTCCAATTATACTTTAGTCTACACAACATGTTAAAATGGTATTTTGTTTTCCATATCCTTTTATTGCATTTTGCTGCTTTTTATAGCAATTGGCTTGACATCATTTAGAAAGAAAAGGTCAGTGCCAGAAAGGGTGGCATCTGATTAGTTATGAGATGGAGAAGGTAACACATCAATGGTGTCCACAGTGTACAAGCTATGATATGCCACCCTCTTCAGTACTGATAGCTTCCCCCTTGTTTAACCCTTTGATGCCAGAGGTCTGCTGACTATTTACACCTCAGGTAGCCCAGCCCACTCCAATCCAAGATTTACCCTTACCTGAATTTTGCTATGGGGCCTGGTGATGCACTGTTCCGCCCCTGCACCCTATTAAATGTCCTGCTGCATTCAGTGGGGATCAGTTCCCTGTCCTGCCTGACTCCGTCAATCAGCCTAGCACAGGATGCGTAGGCTGACAGACAGGGTGCAAAGTGAAGTCAGACAACTGATCCATTCCATCTCCCTTATATCTGGCTGGCTCCTCTATTGTTCTTCCTTTCCCCTTCTCTTCTTCTGCTCCTCTCCTGCACTTTCCATCTGCTTCTTTCCTCTTCTTCCTTTCCCTCTGCTCATCTCCTGATCCTGCCCTGTATTCCTCTCCTCTCCACCCTTCTGTTCATTTCTCTCCTGCTTCTTCTGTTTCCCCACCTCCCTCACTTTCTGTATCCCCCTCCCATCTGCTCTTCCCTTCCCCTTCCATCTACTCTCCTCTCCTCCCCTTCCTGTTCATCTGCTCTTTTTCCTGCTTCACATTGCCCTCTGCTCCTCTCCTCCTCTCAGTATCTGGTAATGAGAAACAGGAAATGTTGAATACAATAATTCTATTCACAAACCATCAGCACTAGAATACCTTGCATTTCATGTAGCACATGGTCAGTTATTAGCATTTCTGTATTAGACATTTCCCGGGATACTGCATATATTCACTTCTGGTTTTTGTTTTCCACGCTACTCAGGATTTCCAGCCGTATCTTTGCGATTTGTCGCAAAAAGTGAATGTACACAACTGCAGCTATTCAGACTTATAACTGTTTGACATATACTACTACTTACACCTGAAGAGGCATGATAGTGGATTGAAAGGGTATTCTAACATGCTAAGGGTGTGTTAGAGCTAATGTGTAGCTATTCAGACTGGTACATAGTCAAATATATGCCTAAAAAAGCTGTTTTATTTGCAGGTGTTTAGGGGCAGGTGTAAGTAGCAGATTATTTCTCATCACATTTACTAGACTTCCATCTCTGTTCAGCTATGGTACCCACAGAGCTCAACTGCCTTTGCGGTTTCAACATCTGTTCAGCTACCCATTGAGCTCAATTGGGATAGCTGTTACCAGGGCCGGACTGACCATCTATCCTTTCTGGCAAATACCAGAAGGGCCGATGGCTATATGGGCCGGCCTGACTCTTCCTGTCTTCCTGGTGGCTGGTTCCTCCCGCGGGAACAAGCCACCTCTGTTGCGCGCTCCTCAGCTCCCTCCCCCGTTATGCTGTGCACTGTCTCTCACCCCCTCTCCCAGCAGCCCCTATCCCACTGGCTCTCTCACACTCATGATCCCTGTAAATCACGGCACCCCTGCGAACCCCCCCACGCGAAAATCACGGCACCCCCGCTGGGTTCATGAGTGTGATAGAGACAGTGAGGTAGGGGCTGCTGGGAGAGGGGGTGAGAGACCCAGGGGGGAAGGGGGTGCTGGGAGAGGGGGTGAGAAAGCCAAAGGGGAAGGGGGTGCTGGGAGAGGGGGTGAGAGAGAGCCAAAGGAGAAGGGGGTGCTGGGAGAGGGGTGAGAGAGCCAGGGGGAAGGGGTGCTGGGAGAGGGGTGAGAGAACCAGGGGTTAGAGAGTGCTAGGAGAGGGGGTGGGTGAGAGAGCCAGGGGGAAAGGGGGTGCTGGGAGAGGGGGTGAGAGAGCCAAAGGGGAAGGGGTGCTGGGAGAGGGGTGAGAGAGCCAGGGGGAAGGGGGTGCTGGGAGAGGGGATGAGAGAGCCAGGGGGGAAGGGGGTGCTGGGAGAGGGGATGAGAGAGCCAAAGGGGAAGGGTGTGCTGGGAGAGGGGTGAGAGAGCCAGGAGGTAGTGGGCGCTGGAAGATGGGTGAGAGAGCCAGGGGGATAGATAGTGCAGGAAGAGGGGTGAGAGAGCCAGGGGGGTAGAGGGTGCAGGATGAGGGGTGAGAGAGCCAGGGGGTAGAGGGTGCAGGCAGACGTGTGAGTGCCAGGGAGGTAGACAGTGCAGGAAGACGTGTGAGAGCACCAGGGGGGAAGGTGGTGCAGGAAAACGCGTGAGAGAGCCAGGGAAGGAGGGGGTTAAGTGAGAGGGACAAAGGAGAAGATGGTGCAGGGGCATAGGTAAAAGAAAGTGTAAAGGGAGAGACATCTTAAGAATGGGAATGTCAGGGATTCAGCCATCATAAAACACAAGTAGTAATGAAGAATGGGAATGCACAGAGGAGACAAGTGTTAAAAAAAATAAAAAATTAAGCCTTCATACTCCATTCACTTATATTTTCCATAACCCCACTTCTAAATTTCCGCTTCGACCACCGCCCTCTGTTCCTGCTCCTGATTACCTGTGTGAGTTGACAGCTGCGGATCCCTCCTCGCCCAGCGTGCCCAGTAGGAGAACAGAACACAGAATGCCATAATCAGGTAAGTTCATATATTTTCTCATGTGCAATGTGTTTTTAACCATCCTTTTATGAACTGGGGACACTACTGTGTAGCCAATGACGTTTAAAACAATATGTATTGCTTATTATTGCGCTGTAATGTTTCTTGCATATCTATCTGTACAGAGATTTTTAATTAAGAGGAAAAGATATTGCTTGTCATAAATTTTATCTGTGATTGTGTCAATGTATCTATTTTTGTTTGCATTGTAAATGGTGTATTAAGCTGCTCCTGGGACTCACACTCTCATTATCTGATATGCTGTACCATTTTTTATTTGTGAATGAGTTTTTGTCTGGGCACTACTAATGATTTGGGGCACTACTATGGCTCAATGTTATTTGGGGACACTATTGTGGCATAATATGACCTTGGGGCACTACGATGTGGCATAATATGAACTTCTGCCAAAGGCAAGTCTTTCATTGTTGAATATGATGGGAGCCCAAAGAAGTTGCTGTATTGTGACCCAAAATTCCTCTTGTCGGCCATGCCTGTGAGTCAAGGGGGTAGACGTCTCCAGGTAAATAAGCTAAATGTTTCCTATCTGTTTTCCATCAAACTGATGGATCACAACCAATTATCTCTCACCCACCTCCAATACCCCCCTTAATTTATATACTGTGTTATTTAAAATTAATAGAAAAGACGCATATCCAGTTACTAAAGAAAAGTTAGTAAAAAAAATGTTTTTCTCTGACATTTTGCTGTAGATGGAAATACTTTTAATGCGGCCGTGTGGGTTCAAATGATCATTTAATAGTTATGGTTTTTTTTAGATATATGTTAGAGTTTTATTTCATGTGGAATGATTCATGAAAATTCTGCCATTACTATTGAATTGAGGGAAAAGGATACCTGTTACCTATATGTGTGTAAGTATTCTGTTGTTGCTATTTTGTGGGAAATTTGAAAAAAAGCAAAACATTGGTTTCCTACAGTGGCGCCTGTATAATTGATGGTATTGCTGTAGTATGGGGTGGCGTGGTGGCGGCAATGCTGTAGTGTGTTTGGGGCTTAGTATTGTTAATAAGTAGGAGAGGGTATTGCAGTAATGTGGGGGGTGATGCCGGTTGATGTAATGTGGGGGGTCATGCTGGACGCTGTAATGTGGGGGGTGATGCCGGATGCTGTAATGTGGGGGGTCGTGCTGGTTGCTGTAATGTGGGGGGCCATGCTGGTTGCTGTAATGTGGGGGGTGATGCCGGTTGCTGTAATGTGGGGGGTGATGCCGGTTGCTGCAATGTGGGGGGTGATGCTAGATGCTGTAATGTGGGGGGTGATGCCGGTTGCTGTAATGTGGGGGGTGATGCTAGATGCTGTAATGTGGGGGGTGATGCCGGTTGCTGTAATGTGGGGGGTGATGCCGGTTGCTGCAATGTGGGGGGTGATGCTGAATGCTGTAATGTGGGGGGTGATGCTAGATGCTATAATGTGGGGGGTGATACCGGTTGCTGTAATGTGGGGGGTGATGCTAGATGCTGTAATGTGGGGGGTGATGCTAGATGCTGTAATGTGGGGGGTGATGCCGGTTGCTGTAATGTGGGGGGTGATTGCAGATGCTGTAATTTGGGGGGTCATGCTGGACGTTGTAATGTGGAGGGTGATGGCGGTTGCTGTAATGTGGAGGAGATTGATGTAGTATGAGTGTGTGGGGGGGGGTTATTTATTGCTGTAATTTGGGCACTAATAATATATTGTCATGGTATTTATTGATGTAATTGGGGTGCTAACAATGTAATGTTGAGGGTCATTAGGAGAAATAATTCTCCCCCACACACACACACACTCATACTACATCATGTAGTACTGCACCAGCAACGCGCACTTTGCCAGCATCAGTGTGCAACAATATAGTGCATGGAGCCCACAACACGTGGGCCTGTGTGCTTTAAATGCCAGTGCTGATTTTTAGTCCCAGTCAGGCTCTGGCTGTTACCATCTCTATCTCTACCATCTCCATCTCTAACTGTCAGCATCCTGAAGCTCGTGTTAAAGTTGCAGAAACTGCCTACTCCATTAACCCCAGCCAGGGGGGTAGTAAGGTATATTTCACTTCTTCCATTGACCTGAACAATCAACTGTTCCTTCCCACTCTCTGCACCTACTCAATTTACACTCTCTCTTCCTCCTATTTACTTTCACCACACTTCTCTCCAAACTCCTCTTTTCTCTCCATCATCCTATTTCTCCCTCTCCTATTATTATTTCCCCTTTCCTACTGCCCTCCTCACTAGTCTGTACACATAAACTGTTTTGTCTCCTGCACCCACCACACTCACCAGCCTACATAGAAATAAACCTCACACCCACAAATCATCCTCGCATGTCCTATTTCTCAGTCTGTTCCTTGACATAGCTATTGGTGACATCTCACCTAACCCTGGGCCCCATACTATCCTCACTTTTCGGTCATTCTCCTTGCTCCACACTAAACCTTTCCATCCACCTCAAACTTCCAGTTCTGCCATCCTTATCCACATATCTCCACTATCCTCTCTTCCATTCTCTTGTCCACTATGGAACGCCAGATCTGTATGTAACAAGCTTGCATCCATTGATAATCAATTCATTTCTAAATCCCACAACTTCCTCTCCCACAGCCATACCACCACACCCGGTAAAAGGCAAGGTAGTGAAGTATGCATTCTATTTTCTCCAAGCTGCACATTCCAAGTTATGCCCAGACTCCCTCTTTGTACAACAAATCACTCACTTCAGCACTAGACATTACAGCTCCAGTAATCACATACAGTCTCCGAGGATCCAAACCCCAACTATGGCACTCCAAACAGACCCACTTCCTGCAAAAGTGACCCCGCACTGTAAAGCGTCACCGGAGGAAATCTTGTTCCTGTCACGAGCCGCGGCTCCACTTCTGGCCGCCGCGGCTCGCTTCCTTCTCCCTCTGGCGTCACGGTCGTCATGGTTGTCACTTCCTCCTTCTTCATCCCGGTTGCCTAGGCAACAACCGGGAAGCTTAGTTCTCTCTGCCGCTGTGCCCAGCCATCAGTCTAACAGCTGGGCGTGCACGCACGCAGGGGTGTGTAGTACAGCCTCCTATGGCTGATGGGGAATGGGCTCAGCTGTGCACTCTGCAAGGGTTAGGTCCACTTCACTATTTAAGGCAGTGAGGACTGAGCCTCACTGCTGGTTATAGATGGTTAGAACTTCCTGGTTATAGCTACCTGCTCCTTTATCCTGCTCCTGTGCTATTCTGGATAGATTCTCTGTGTTTGACCCCTGGCTTGCTTACTGGACTTTGTTGGATTGCCTGTGACCCTGACCTCTACCTGTTTCCCTGATATGTTGCTTTCTGCCGGCCCTGACTCTTGCCTGGACTTCACTCTGCTGCCTGTTATCGCTCCTATGACCTCGGCCTGTTTTCTGGACTCCGCTATTATCCACCATCAGGCCCTCACCTGCGCTGCAGTAATATTAAAAACTTGTACTACTCTGAGTTAAAGACCTGGGGGTATCTGAGTACCTGTGAGCGCCTCCAGCTCTACGGGAAAGGCAGCTGCTATAGGTGAAGACCTCTCCTGCCTGTTCTACAAGTTTATGGTATTTTCTGTCAGCCCTAACAGTTCCTATCCCAAATCTCTAATATCCACTGTCACAAACAGCACTCACCTGAGTCTGCGTGACGCTTATGTGACACAGGGTTAACCACACAACAACCACTTGGTATGTCTAAAATGATTAAATACTTCCCTATCTATGCCACACACTAGCTTTGCGATACTAATTACCACCACCAAGGTTTTTTCGGATAAGAGCTGACACTCTTATTTAGGAAGCCTTCGGTTCTCCCTAGCATTAATCCAACACAAGTTACTTTAATCAGAGTTCACTTAAACCACAAGGTTTGCACAGTTTCAATTAGGTAGCGTCTGGACCAAACTGTCGCGTGAATTCATAAGAACACAGAGACTAGAACTTATTAAGTGTAATTTAATATGGAAGACACATCCACAATGCTTAAGATAAAAAGATAATAAAATGACATACAAATAGAGTGCAATTGTTTCTTATAAAATAAAAAGGATAAAACACAGAATTGATACCTCACTTAGAATCAAGTTTCCGTTGCCGGGAGAAGCAGGAAAAATGGGACCTCTTCAATATCGAATTGACTCCCTCAGAAGAACCCCGAGTTACATTTTCAATACAGTTTTAAGTCAAGCTACAGGGCCCCCAGCCCCCTTCCCTGTGAGGTCAGAACCAACAGGCGGGGAGAATGCCAATTAGGGTCTTATGACTTTGCTGTTTGAATACCTCTAAGTCAAGTTTTCTTTACACCGTCCTAACTTTTCAACAATATGGTTTACGAACATGATTTTACCTTCACACAACAGGTCCTAAGTTTCCCTTCATCTGCATACCACACATGCCTAAACATTAGCTTGCACATGACATCCACCGAGTTTATGTCGCCTTTGTCGCCTCTTTGCCACCTTCAACTCACTTCTCTGCCCAGCTGCACCTCCTCACCCTTCCTCCCTCACAGCCTATGTGTTTTGCCACCTAGTTCAAAGACAGAATTGACACCATTCAACAAGATATTTCCTCATGTCAAATTCCACACACTTCACCCACTCTACCCACTTTCACCTACGCTCCCCATTCCACCCTAAATTCATTATCTCCAGTAACTGAAGCTTAAGTCTCTGTACTCATCTCATCATCTTACCCTACCACCTGTCCCCTCAGGCCTATTCCATCCCAACTTATCTACTCCCTTTCCTCCACTGCATGCCCACCTCTAGCTCACCGCTTGAACCCGTCTTTCTCCACTGGCACATTTACATCCTTCTTTAAACATGTGTCTATCTCACCAATTGTAAAGAAACCATTTCTCAATTCCAGATACTCTAGGGTTGTGGATATTTGCACTTTTCCCAGCCAATAAGGATAGGGGTGTGCTAGAAGGGGGTTCCAACCCTCCAGGGTAAATAAACAAAATAAACCTAAGTAGACCTTTGGAGTCCCAAGGTGCCTGTATTTAACTCGGTGTCACTTTATGTTGTATTTTGTAACAATATAACCAGGGCTAAGATGGAGGATAAAAATCTATAACTTATAGATAAAATATATTACCATAATGGTCTATACTCAGTGCACTGAGAGAAAAGACACAAAGACATATAATAAAATTCAATAACAAAGCATTAGTAGCCAGAATCCTGAATGAAATGTCTAGGTAAAGCAATCACTACTGTGAACTAAATGCCAAATGTGTAAATCCTTGCAGGTGTGTCAAAAAAAAAAAAAGACAACTAAATGGCTGTAAATAAATAAGTCCATCTGGAGTGGATAGGTATACGCAAGGACTTTACTGATAAATAGTTCCTGATCTGTGGTAGAATGCAGATTCAGATCTTAATCCGTATAAGAATCACACTGTCTGCAGACTTTAAATAGTTCATATGCAAAGTGGTTGTATCTGTAATACTCCGGTGTACATGTAAATAAGGGCCACACAGACAGGGCCTCCATACCCTTTGTTTTCATTTATTTTGTCTACTCTGTATGTCCCAATTTTATGCATGTCCTGTTTTCCCTACTGTATGGCGCTGTGGTGCACTGTGGCATACAAATGTATGAGAATAATAAAAATAATAATAATAATTATGACGATGATGACCGAATTAGTGAACCGCTTGTAATGAGAGGTTTGCAAATGATTCACAGATGCTTACTGAGACTTTAACACTCGCTAGGCCATAGATTAAGACTTGTCGGATGTGATGCAGAAAGAAAAAAAATGATTTCTTTTTTGTGGTCACTTGTCTGGAAGTTGTTCCTACTGCATTAGCTAGGTTATTTAAGTATAAATGAAACTGTATAGTAATTGTATTTGTAACATGTAAAATAAAAGTTTTTTTGTACATGTTAGCAAGTTGTGTCTGAGGAGTGTGTCTGTTGTCAAGCTTATGCATTTGCAACTCATTCAGACCTGGATGAATCTTCAACTCGGTGTACATATGCATACACTTGTGTGCAACTTTTACATTAGCAAATTACACTTGTATCCCACTCTGAATCTGGCTCTGTAGAACATATTTAATTCTGTACAGAGGGCCTCCGCATCACCGCAACACCAAGGACCCCCCCACAGGGTTGCGAAGGGAAATCTGTGATGTTGCGGTACAGTGTTAAGCGTAAGAAATGCACAGCTAATTAAATATGTCCCTAAGTATATAGATTGTTTCTACTTCACAGTGCACATCATGTATATAGTTTTACGTATAAACAGACCTGAATCTTGAGTCATTTAATTTTAGCCAAGTACAGAGCAGCATATTTGGGGATGGGGGCAGCATCTTCGAGGACGGGCTAAGGTTTTCGGTCCTACTGCAGGTCTCAAAAATAAAAACAACAAGCCCAACAAAACGGCAATAAGTGTCAGGGCAAAAAAATACGTTAATAGTATTAATTCTGCTTGTTATAATTAGAATTGGAAACTATGTCAAAGAGGAACATTTAGATGATAATTCCAACCAGAAATGAAAATTGTATAACATTTTGTTTTGTCCATAAATGTGGATACATCTGAGCAGCATTTTCAGGATGAATTATTCTAGAACACACTCTAATATAAACAGTTAGGAACACCACAAAGCACTAAAGCATGCAGCAATAGAAAGTGGGGATGCTATTGTAATTTTTGTATGCAAACATTCTTTTGCTAGAAAGCAGAAGCAACATACAAAAGTAATTGTAGCCAGAGTGGTGCATTGTGGGTGTTTTTGATAACAATGTATTACTTCATCTCATCTACAGTCATGGCCAAAAGTTTTAAGAATGAAACAAATATTAGTTTTCAGAAAGTCTGCTGCCTCAATTTTTATGGTGGCAATTTGCATATACTCCAAAATATCAAGAAGAGTGATCGGATGAATTACAATTAATTTCAAGTCCTTCTTTGCATGACAATGAACTTTATCACAAAAACAACATTTCCACTGCATTTCAGCCCTGCCACAAACGGACCAGCTGACACAAGGTCAGTGATTCTCTCGTTAACACAGGTGAGAGTGTTGACAAGGACAGAGCTGAAGATCACTCTGTCATGCTGATTGAGTTAGAATAACAGACTGGAAGCTTTAAAAGGAGGGTGGTGCTTAAAATCATTGTTCTTCTTCTGTTAACCATGGTTAGCTGCAAGGAAACACGTGCAGTCATCATTAATTTGCACAAAAAGGGCTTCACAGTCAAGGATATTGCTGCAAGTAAGATTGGACCTAAATCAGCCATTTATCGGATCATCAAGAACTTCAAGGAAAGAGGTTCAATAGTTGTGAAGAAGGTTTCAGGACACCCAAGAACGTTCAGCAAGCGCCAGGACTGTCTCCTAAAGTTGATTCAGCCGTGGGATCGGGGCACCACCAGTGCAGAGCTTGCTCAGGAATAGCAACAGGCAGGTAGGAGTACATCTGCACACACAGTGAGGCAAAGACTTTTGGAGGATGGCCTGGTGTCAATAAGGCCAGCAAAGAATCCACTTCTCTCCAGCAACATCAGCGACAGACTGATATTCTGCAAAAGGAACAGGGATTGAACTGCTGAGGACTGGGGTAAAGTCATTTTCTCTGATGAATCCCCTTTCAGATTGTTTGGGGCATCTGGAAAAACACTTGTCCGGAGAAGGAAAGGTGATCGCTACCATCAGTCCTGTGTCATGCCAACAGTAAACCATCCTGATGCCATTCATGTGTGAGGTTGATTCTCAGCCAAAGGAGTGCGCTCACTCACAATTTTGCCTAAGAACACAGTAATGAATAAAGAATGGTACCAAAACATCCTCCAAGAGCAACTTCACCCAACCATCCAAGAACAGTTTGGTGACGAACAATGACTTTTCCAGCATGATGGAACACCTTGCCATAAGGTAAAAGTGATAACTAAGTGGTTCAGGGATCAAAACATCAAAATTTTGGGTCCATGGCCAGGAAACTACCCAGACCTTAATCCATTGAGAACTTGTGGTCAATTCTCAAGAGGCAGGAGGACAAACAAAAACCCACAAATTCTGACAAACTCCTAGCATTGATTAGACAAGAATGATTGACAGCATGCCAGGACGGATTCCAGAGGTCTTCAAAAAGAGATCTCAACACTGCAAATATTGACTCTTTACATGAGCTTAATGTGATTGTCAATAAAAGGCTTTGACACTTATGAAATGCTTATAAATTTACTTCTGACAACATCTGACAAAAAGGTCTAAAAACGCTGAAGAAGCACACTTTGTGAAAACCAGCTTGTGGCTTTCTCAAAACTTTTGACCATGACTAATATATATGTATTGAAATTAATGTTATTGAGATTAATAATAATGTAGGAACAAAAAAAGAGCCAAATTATGTGATTTTAGCAAAAACACATATTTAGAAAAAAAAATAGGAATCCAAAACCAAAACACGCGAGGGCGGTTTTGCCAAAACCAGAACCAAAACACGAAGTTAATCCAGATCCAAAACCAAAACATGGGGGTCAGTGAACATCTCTAATATATATATATATATATATATATATATATATATATATATATATATATATATATATATATAGTGATTTTGGTTTTGGATCTGGATTAGCTTCGTGTTTTGGTTTTGTGGTTTTGGTTTTGGTTTTGTTTTTGACAAATCGCTAAAATATGCTAAAATCACATATTTTGCTCATTTTTGACCCTACATTATTGCTAACCACACTTACACTAGTTTAAAGTCATTTGCAGTAAATTTTGACCACCTCACAGGTCACAATATTATTTTCATACGCTTTCAAACAAAGATTGCAGCACTTCTTGCAGTGATAATAAAAGGGCCATTGTCATGCCTGGGCCTAAGACCAAAAATCCACCTCTTATGTGTACAATTATTTTTACACAAATCCTGACAACAGTTGTCTAGCCATTTGTAGCATTTGTAAAGCCACACTCAGTAGAGGCAGGGACCTTAACCATCTAGGATCCTCATCCATGTTACGGCATTTGAAGCGAGTTCATGGAAAGCTGTTGGGAAAATCAGAAACTTATTGTCACTCACCGGACCGTGAGTGCCTCTACGCTGGTGCGTGGCTCCCTAGCCTTCCTGCCGGCACCTATCTTGAACAGCGGCCGTCCGCCATCCTGATGGACTGCGCATGCGCAGCACCCAAGAACTCTTGTGACTGTTGCTTTTAATCTAATTGGTTGATCAGGCAACTCTCCCTATTTAAGGCACCTGTGCTCATTACCTCATTGCCTGATCTTGAGTCTCATTCCCTGTGAGTCTCTAAAGGTGTCTCCTGTGTTCTACTAGTGTCTTCAGTTTCCTGCTGATTCCTGTTCTATTCATCGCTGGTCTCCATACCCGCTACTGTCTCCTGTGTACTACTAGTGTCTTCAGTTCCTGTGGATTCCCTGTGCTACTCATCGCTGGTTTCCATACCTGCTACAGTCTCCTGTTTCCTGCCTGTGTCTTCAGCTGGACTCTGATTACCGGATCTACTCACCTGTGGTTCCTACACTCGTCTCTGCTGTTCAGCGTCTCTGCAGTCCCTGCATCTTCCTGTGGACAGACTGTTCTACTGAATAGCGGTATGCCTATCTGTTATTGACTTTCTACGTTTTCTCTGCATATCCGCTAGGACAAGTTTCCCCTCTCAGCAGTGGTATCCATACCCGCTATACACTGTTATTGTTACGCTGCATCTGTTTGGAACAAACCATACTACTCAGTCGTTATATGCACAATTGTGATTGACTATCCTTTATTGGCCTGCATATCTGTGCTGAGCAAGTCTCTACCAAGCAGCGCCACACATACCGTTATAGACTTTCCTGGATATGCTGCATATCTATTGGGATCAAGTTCCTCTGTGCTCTCAGTGTCTGCATCCTATTATCCTTTGTATGCCTCCACTCATCGACACCTGTACACATCCTCACCTATTAAGCAGTGGTACAACTTGCTGTACGCAGACCACTGACTTCCCCGCTACCTACCTGCACCTGGACAAGTCTTCTCACCATAAGCAGTGGTACAACTTGCTGTACGCAGACCACTGACTTCCCCGCTACCTACCTGCACCTGGACAAGTCTTCTCACCATAAGCAGTGGTACACTTTGCTATACGCAGAACACTGACTTCCCCGCTACCTACCTGCACCTGGACAAGTCTTCTCACCATAGCAGTGGTACAACTTGCTGTACGCAGACCACTGACTTCCCTACTACCTCCACGCATCTGCTCACGTCCATCCTGATCTCCGTGTTTAAATCTGCCTTTCCACAATATCAGCTAGTGGCTGATTCACTGACCAAGATTGCTGCAAGTCACTGACTTTCCTATTCTGTATTGGCATTCTCTCTCCATCTGCTGTGATATATGTTCCGCTAGTCACCCTGCTACCAGAGGACCGTTGTGTTAACTTCACTACTCTGGTAAGCCCAGTCATCTGGTGAATTCCTGGGCAAGACTCCTAGTGCCCGTGACAGTAAGATCAGGCCATGACAGACCCAGGATCG
Organism: Mixophyes fleayi; assembly: GCF_038048845.1. Lineage (NCBI taxonomy): Eukaryota > Metazoa > Chordata > Amphibia > Anura > Limnodynastidae > Mixophyes > Mixophyes fleayi. The sequence goes on along the minus strand of NC_134409.1, from coordinate 55,317,201 downwards.
GAACCAACAGCTAAAGAGATGCTGCAGTATCTGGTCACCCGAATCGAACAACAAGATGTTCGCCAACAACAGTTGTTGCAATATTGTCAGGCTTTAGCCTCCCAAGGTACCCCTGTGCAAAATGTAGCAGCTACCGTTGATCTTCCAGTATCTCCATCTCCTTCCCCAGTGCCATCCCAGGTGTCCATCGCTTCCACGCTACACCTGCCTACTCCTTCTAAATATAATGGAGATCCCAAAACTTGTAGGGGCTTTCTTAACCAATGCTCCGTTCATTTTGAACTTCAACCTCATAACTTCTCTACTCATCGTTCCAAAGTGGCCTACCTCATCTCTTTGTTTTCCGGACAGGCTCTCGCATGGGCCTCCCCTCTGTGGGAAAGAAATGACCCTTTATTGCAAGATAGTGCCATGTTTATTTCTACATTTCGAAGTATTTTTGATGAACCTGGTCGTGTTATCTCTGCAGCTTCCAGTATCCTCCGACTACGCCAAGGATCTCGGACTGTAGCTCAGTATGTCATTCAATTTCGGATACTTGCCTCTGAACTTCAGTGGAACACTGAGGCATTGATCGCCGCCTTCTGGCAGGGGCTTTCTGATAAAATTAAAGACGCATTGACCTCTCAAGAATTACTCAAGAATTCCTCCTTGGATGATTTGATTTCCCTTTGCCATCGTGTAGACATGAGATTTCGTGAGAGAGATTCCGAGAGAGTAACTTCCTGCAAAGCGCCTCTTCGCTCAGTATCTCAAGTTCGTCATTCTCCACCTCCAGTAGAACCTATGGAGGTAGGTCGCTCTAAACTAACATCAGGAGGAGGAGAGAGAACGAAGAGTGAAAAATAGACTCTGTATCTATTGCGCTGACTCTACTCACATGCTGAACTCATGTCCTAGGAAGTCGGGAAATGCCAGGCCCTAACCAGTTCTGGAGAGGTAAGGTTAGGGTCCCTGGAGTCCTCTCCATGTTGTACGAATGTGAAAGTTTGTGCTTTTGATGTCACCGTTTCCTTTGCTACCAAATCCTTTGGCTCTCAAGCACTTATAGATTCTGGAGCTGCCGGAAATTTTATCTCTAGTTCCCTAGTGAATCAATGGTCTCTACCAGTGATTTCCTTAAAGGTACCCATGGCCGTTACTGCTATTGATGGATCACGTATAATTAATGGTCTTATTACTCAAAGAACGTCTCCACTGACTCTTCAAATTGGAGCCTTACACCAAGAAAAATTTCTTTACTGATCCTTCCTGTTACTACCAGTCCCATCGTACTAGGCCTTCCATGGCTCCAACTTCATTCCCCTCATATTGACTGGAACATTCCTCAAGTCACTTCCTGGGGTCCCGAATGTCATCATCATTGTCTCTCTCAAGTTGTTCCACTCAAAATACAGCAGTCTTCCATTTCACCGTGTCCACCGGGCCTCCATCCACAGTATGCTTCCTTTGCGGATGTGTTCGATAAGGTTCAATCAGAACGCCTTCCTCCTCATCGGGCATGGGATTGTCCGATTGACTTACAACCTGGCAAGAGTCCTCCTAGGGGCCGTGTGTATCCACTTTCATTACCTGAGACTCAAGCAACATCTGAGTATATTAAGAAGAACCTCCAGCGAGGATTTATCCGACCTTCTACCTCTCCCGCTGGAGCGGGGTTCTTTTTCGTAAAGAGGAAAGATGGATCATTACGTCCCTGTATAGATTTCCGTGGACTCAATGCCATTACCATCAAAAATCTGTATCCTATTCCGTTAATTACCGAGCTTTTCGATCGCATTAAGGTAGCCCGGATCTTTACCAAGTTGGATCTTCGAGGTGCCTATAATTTAATCCGGATCAAGTCCGGAGACGAATGGAAGACAGCTTTTAACACCAGGGATGGCCATTATGAATATCTAGTTATGCCCTTCGGGTTGTGTAACGCCCCCACTGTCTTCCAGGGTTTCGTGAATGAGATCTTCTGAGACTTGCTGTATGTCTGTGTCGTCGTCTATCTGGACGACATATTAATTTTTTCCCAGGATCTGCCCACTCATCATCAACATGTGGCAGAGGTCCTTTCCAGACTCCGTAGAAATTCTTTATTTTGCAAATTAGAGAAATGTTCATTCGAGTTATCCCAGATTCAATTCCTGGGATATATTGTGTCCGGAGTCGGTCTTAAGATGGATCCAGAAAAGGTGAACGCTGTGTTACGTTGGCCCCAGCCAACTACTCTCCGAGCAATCCAACGTTTTTTAGGTTTTGCGAATTATTACAGACGCTTCATTCAAGGTTTGTCGTCCATTGCCTCTCCTATAGTGGCCCTGACCCGCAAGGGGGCTAACACTAAGCTATGGTCCTCCGAGGATCTTCAAGCTTTCCAGTCTCTCAATGAGTCCTTCTCTTCCGCTCCTGTTCTTCGACAGCCTGATGTGACGCTTCCCTTCTACCTAGAGGTAGACGCCTCTAATGTTGGCTTAGGGGCCATATTATCCCAAAGATCGGAGCAACAAAAATTCCATCCTTGTGCCTTTTATTCCCGAGGTCTTCTACCTGTGGAGAGGAATTATACCATCGGGGACAAGGAGTTGTTGGCCATAAAAGCAGCATTAGAGGAGTGGAGATATCTACTGGAGGGAGCTCGTCATCCTGTAACCATTTTTACGGATCACAAAAACCTGTCATATCTACAGTCAGCTCAATGTTTGAATCCCCGTCAAGCAAGATGGTCTCTTTTCTTTTCCCGTTTTGAACTTATCATAACCTTCAAACCGGCTTCCAAAAATAAAAAAGCAGATGCCCTGTCTCGGGCATTCGTGATGTCCTCAGACGTTGAAGATGGTCCTAACCATTCTATATGAGACCCCAAGTGTGTGTCTCTGGCCACTTCGTCCACCAAGGTGCTACCATTTGGGAGAACCCTTGTGCCTCCATCTCTTAGGATGAAAATTTTGTCTTGGTTTCATTCTTCACGTTTTTCTGGACATTTGGGTGAACGCAAGACCTTAGAAATTCTTTCTCGAAGCTACTGGTGGCCCTCTATGAGGAAAGACGTCAAAGACTTTGTGGCCGCTTGTGAGCTGTGTTCCCAGTTTAAAACTCCCCGCAGAACACCAGCGGGATTACTGCAACCACTACCCATTCCTTCCAAACCTTGGACCCATATTAGTATGGACTTTGTCACCGATCTTCCTCCAAGTAAAAAGTGTAATACCATCTGGGTAGTGGTGGATCGATTTTCGAAAATGGCACATTTCGTTCCTTTGACCGGTTTACCTTCTTCATCTACTCTGGCTGATCATTTCATCAAAGAGATTTTCCGAATTCATGGATGTCCTTCTGAGATTGTTTCGGATAGGGGAGTGCAATTCGTTTCCAGATTCTGGCGAGCCCTTTGTAAAACCTTGGGTATTCGATTATCACTCTCATCTTCCTACCATCCTCAATCAAACGGACAGACCGAGAGAGTCAATTAAGATCTTGAAACTTTCATTAGGATGTTCTCCTCAGCCAACCAAGACAACTGGGTAGATTTACTCCCATGGGCTGAATTCGCCCATAACAACATGTATCACGAGTCATCTTCAAGAAGTCCATTCTTTGTGGTTTACGGTCACCATCCGTCTTTCCCAGAATTTCCTGCCCTCCCTCTCACCCAAGTTCCTGCTGTGGAGACTGTTTGTCAGAGCTTCAAAGATATCAGGTCTCAGGTTAAAACCTGTTTAAAGAAGACATCTGCCAGATACAAGTCCTTTGCGGATAAAAAGAGGCGGGCTATTCCACCACTTAAGATTGGAGATCGTGTATGACTTTCTACCAAAAATATTCGCTTGAAGGTTCCATCTATGAAGTTCGCTCCTCGTTTCATTGGTCCATATAGGATCACTCAAGGGATAAATCCAGTCTGCTTCAAACTTCTACTACCTAAGAACCTTCGTATCTCCAACACCTTCCATGTGTCATTACTCAAGCCTCTTATCATCAACCGTTTCTCTGTTCCTCCTTCAGCGCCTCGGCCAGTTCAAGTTCATCAAGAGGAGGAGTTTGGAATCACTCATATATTAGACGCAAAAATTTCACGAGGAGTTCTTCGTTTCCTTGTACATTGGAAGGGCTTTGGTCCAGAGGAGCGTTCGTGGATCCGGGCAGATGATCTCAACGCCCAGCTCTTCTAAAAAAATTCTATGCCAAGAATCCGGGCAAACCCGGCTCCATGTGTTCTGTGCCCACCTTTAAAAGGGGGGGTACTGTCACTCACCGGACCGTGAGTGCCTCTACGCTGGTGCGTGGCTCCCTAGCCTTTCTGCCGGCACCTATCTCGAACCGCGGCCGTCCGCCATCCTGATGGACTGCGCATGCGCAGCACCCAAGAACTCTTGTGACTGTTGCTTTTAATCTAATTGGTTGATCAGGCAACTCTCCCTATTTAAGGCACCTGTGCTCATTACCTCATTGCCTGATCATGAGTCTCATTCCCTGTGAGTCTCTGAAGGTGTCTCCTGTGTTCTACTATTGTCTTCAGTTTCCTGCTGATTCCTGTTCTATTCATCGCTGGTCTCCATACCCGCTACTGTCTCCTGTGTATTACTAGTGTCTTCAGTTCCTGTGGATTCCCTGTGCTACTCATCGCTGGTTTCCATACCTGCTACAGTCTCCTGTTTCCTGCCTGTGTCCTCAGCTGGACTCTGATTACCGGATCTACTCACCTGTGGTTCCTACACTCGTCTCTGCCATTCAGCGTCTCTGCAGTCCCTGCATCTTCCTGTGGACAGACTGTTCTACTGAATAGCGGTATGCCTATCTGTTATTGACTTTCTACGTTTACTCTGCATATCCGCTAGGACAAGTTTCCCCTCTCAGCAGCGGTATCCATACCCGCTATAGACTGTTATTGTTACGCTGCATCTGTTTGGAACAAACCATACTACTCAGTCGTTATATGAACAATTGTGATTGACTATCCTTTATTGGCCTGCATATCTGTGCTGAGCAAGTCTCTACCAAGCAGCGCCACACATACCGTTATAGACTTTCCTGGATACGCTGCATATCTATTGGGATCAAGTTCCTCTATGCTCTCAGTGTCTGCATCCTATTATCCTTTGTATGCCTCCACTCATCGACACCTGTACACATCCTCACCTATTAAGCAGTGGTACAACTTGCTGTACGCAGACCCCTGACTTCCCCGCTACCTACCTGCACCTGGACAAGTCTTCTCACCATAAGCAGTGGTACAACTTGCTGTACGCAGACCACTGACTTCCCCGCTACCTACCTGCACCTGGACAAGTCTTCTCACCATAAGCAGTGGTACAACTTGCTATACGCAGACCACTGACTTCCCTGCTACCTACCTGCACCTGGACAAGTCTTCTCACCATAGCAGTGGTACAACTTGCTGTACGCAGACTACTGACTTCCCTACTACCTCCACGCATCTGCTCACGTCCATCCTGATCTCCGTGTTCAAATCTGCCTTTCCACAATATCAGCTAGTCGCTGATTCACTGACCAAGATTGCTGCAAGTCACTGACTTTCCTATTCTGTATTGGCATTCTCTCTCCATCTGCTGTGATATATGTTCCGCTAGTCACCCTGCTACCAGAGGACCGTTGTGTTAACTTCACTACTCTAGTAAGCCCAGTCATCTGGTGAATTCCTGGGCAAGACTCCTAGTGCCCGTGACACTTATGTTAAAAAAATAACAACAAGCAGTCCAGCATCATCTACCTCCCTTCTCTCATCTAGATTCCAGCACTTGAAATCTACACCCCCAACAACTTCATCATGAACATCCTCACAAGTGATGGGAGTTAGTCCTGCATCCAAGTTGCTAAGGCTAGATGACTCCTCCACTAGTCATGATTCCTCTGAAGAATTATTGAGCGTTAGTCCCGCTGCTGCTGCTGGGGGTCGATCTTCAACCCAGAAGAATACTACTAGTAGTTTACAACAATTAACTGTTAAACAATCCTTTGCTAGAGGAACAAAGTAAGAAAGCTGTCACCCAGTCGCAAAGCGGATCACAGACGCTATCGGGACTATGCTAGTATTAGATCTGCGTCCAATTTCCACTATTAATGTAGCTGGTTTTAGACAGTTGCTTGAGGTTTTCTGTCCCTATTAGCAAATTCCATCACAACACCATTTTTCTAGAAAAGCTATTCCTCACCTCTACCAGAAAGTTCGTAAAAATGTAATTATTGGGCTACAAAATGCCATTCTACCCAAGTGTTGTGGCGTGTGTTCCGCAGTGGAACGCATGGAGCGGTTTCCGGAAATGGATGTGGTTAGTGTGGTCACACCACAACACTCGGCAAGGATTTCACCCTTCACACAGCCGCTGCCCAAACATCTCTATGGACCTTTAACGCTATGATACTGGCTGCTTCTTTTCACCAACCAGGACTAATCGCAGGTACCACACTATTATTTTTTATCATACTATGAGCAGCTCATTAGTACTTTGGATTTTTTATTGAATATAATCATCAAGCCCTCCCATTTTTTATGAGAACGGCTATTATACAATAGAGACCACGGACATTTACGATTTCTGTTAGCATTTTTGTATCATATATTGCCCAAGTGGACCACCTTTATGGTTTCGATTGTATTTTAATTTTATATTAACACTTTTCTATCTGTTTTATTAAATTGTGTGTATATTTTATACAGCTGTCAACTCATAATTCCATTCAAAGTCTTAGAGTTGTAGAATTTCTCATAAATGTTCCCAATTCACATATTTACATTACACTCGTTTTTCTTACTTCAGCGCTTACTTCCTCTTTATTTGATCCTAAAGATTATATGACTGTGACAGCCCATTGGGATGGTGATTTGCCCTCACCAGCAGGAACAGCAGCAGCAGGTACCCAAGTACGTCACATTTTTTCAGAAGTAAGCTACTCTGTGTATCAGCGGCTTCACTAAGAGGCATACAGCTGACAATTGGACTCTCCTGAGGATATGTGATTTCTGATAACACCACCAATATTGTTAGAGCGGGAGGAATTCTATCAAATTTCCTGTTTTGCTCACACAATCAACTTAGTGTTACAGAACTTTGTCAAAAATGACAATGACATGCAGTCTGCATCCCAAAAAAATTTAGGGTCATTTTCGGGATTCTGCAACAGCATGTAGGAGAATGCAACAGCTGCAAGAAGACTAGAATTTGAGGGGAATGTACTTTAGTCCAGTGAAGTAGTCACCTGTGAAGAGAGTGCAAACATGGTTAGCTTGAATCAAGTGATTGCCTTAATTATACTTTTTGAGAAGCAGCTAAAGAAATTGAGGATGAAATTAAACTAAGCTAATCCACTAACTATATTGTAATTGTAGATCTAGCACTTAATTCGCTTCACCAGGATCCAAGAGCTATCAACATCTTGTAATGACGTCTCCTCCTTCAGTTTCTCTAGCAACTGCTTCTAGGAAAAAACTTGGCTTTCCCAAAACACCCAGTGGAGATGTAGATGAGTCAGCACAAAATTTTGACATTTGCTCTGCTCTAAAAGAATTGCCCAAAAATCGTGATAGCTCTGTCATAAAATGAACTACAAATTCCATGAGGAAGACCATTATCGGTAATTACATCAAAGTACACAGACTTCTGTGATGGTGGATTTCAGCGGGGATGAATTAGTATTGTTTGAGGAAGATGTACACAATGATGAGGGTAAATATGATGACAGTGTAGATTGCAGCTACTGAAATCCAGCTAAGAGAAGGGAGCTACCTGATGCTGGTATGCCTGGTAATATTTTGGGTAGAATGGTATTGTGGCAATTTTATGTTTTTCTACAGTAAACTTTCACCTTTATTAGAGAGGGGTTTTTTCTTTAAAAAGGTACAAGCTTTACATTTTGTTTTCCTGACTTAAACCACTATGCACTTGAACATAGGCTTTAGCACATGAGGTCGAGGGATTAGTATCATCATGGCTGAGAGTGGAGAGTGACAACAACAATGTCACCCCTCCTGTTTCTGTACGAGCTGTGGCACAGTACAATGTCACTGGAGACTTTGAAGAACACTGGCAGCCCTATTATTACAATTTCTGTTTCAGCACTGAACCCTGCCACCTCTCCTGTTACTGAGTGAGGTATGGTACAGTAAAATGTAACTGCAGATTTAGACCAAACCAGCCAGCCCTATAATTTCTATTTCAGCAATGACTCTTAGCAATGGAGCACTCCTCTTTGTTACCTATATAACGCAATATAATTTGCCTGCAAATTCAGAAGACAAGCCTGCTAGCTCTCCTATTTGTATTTCAGCAATGACTCTTAGCAATGAAGCACTCCTCTTTGTCTGTTACCTATATAACGCAGTAGAATTTGCCTGCAAATTCAGAAGACAAGTCTTCTAGCCCTCCTATTTGTATTTCAGCAATGACTCCTAGCAATGGAGTACTCCTCTTTCTCTGTTACCTATAAAACACTTCTGAATTTGCCTGCAAATTCATAAGAAAAGCCTGCAAGGACTAGTATTTGCATTTCAGCAATGAGAATTAGCAACGCAGCTCTCCTTTTTGTGTTACCTATATAACACACTTTTTGAGTCAGGATGACAAGGTCTTGCATCATCATGACTGACCTTACAAGAAGATGTAGAGATGTAGAACTAGCACTCATAGAGAAAGGTGAAGGTCTGATTCTTTCTTTGCCACTCTGTGTGTAGAATGGCATGTTGGCAATTTTATTTTTCTGAGTACTTAACTATGCCTTTATTACAGGTGTTTTTTTCTTGACCAAGGTAAAAGGTGATTTTTTGCATTTTTGTTTGCCCGACTTAAAAACACTATGTACATTTACATAGGCTTTACCAGATGACGCACAGGAATTACTATCATCATGATTGGTGGCAGCAACTGCTTGGTGCTCCTGCTCTTCTGTGTACTGCTGTGAATCCATTTTGATAACACTGTATACTTTTTGGTGCAAGCTCATAAGAAAAGCCTTGAAGGACTAGTATTTGTATTTCAGCAATGACAATTAGCAATGTAGCAATGGAGCTCTTATCTTTGGGTGTATATAACACCCTACACTTTTTGGTGTAGAAAAAAAGCCTGCAGGGACTAGTATATTTTTTTTCAGCAATGACAATAAGCAATGGAGCTCTCTTTAACACTGCTACCACCCTCCTCTTTCAATTCTCTAAGCTTGCCTGCCCAACTACTCTCCACTCTATACTACTCCTTCTGTATTCCTCTCTCAAAAGGCGCTAGATCGCTGTGGAGGGCGGTATTTATAGATCCCTGATCTGAGATTTGATGACATCACAACGACCTTTTGCCTCGTTTTGGAATCCGAAAAAGCGCAAAAGTACCAAGCCGACTAGGCTTGATACTTGGATCCCCCAAGTTCGGCGGGTGTGTACAGTTTCCGAGGAACCAAGCCTGAGCATCTCTAATACATATATATATATATATATATATATATATATATATATAGGCTAACGCTGTTTCTCATCTGCATAAATACACACACAAAACACAAAAACAAATTTGGTAAAATGTTTGCAAATGACTCTTTTGAGTACTTGACTTTTCCTACTGACTAGATTTTCCTAATTTCTTGGGCGTTTTTTGTTTGGTTTATTTAAGGTTTTTGGGTGGCAGTTACCATTTATAACAACGTTTGCTTTTCCAAATTCCAAAATTTTCTATCCATTCATTTTATTTGAACTTAGTGTTAAATTAATAGGACTAGACTAATTAATTTAAGCAACAAAGAGTAACTGCAGTGCTATCTAAAAGGCAAATGTTTGCTGTGGAAGTAACTGCGGCATACGTCTGCTGTGGAAGTAACTGCAGAGCAAGAAGCAGCAAAAAGATGAAGGCGGAGCGGGATACAGTCGCCCGACAAACTATGACTGATGACCAAAAAGAACGTGCTGCACATTCTGTGAATGAGGTCCACACAAACTATGGCCAAGTCCCAACCTGTTAGCTCTGCTCAATGCAATGCTGACTTATAGTTTAACAATTCAAATTGCATCTAGCCCTGGTATTTACAGCATTAATGGAAATAGCATTTTCTAGTTGTTTGACTTAATTTTGCCCTAAAAGGAGAATAAATCTTTTTGTTACATAAAAGTCCCATTTCATGTTTGGACAATGGGTGTTCTGTACATATTGCTATAATTTTCTTATTGCTTTACTTTATAACAAGCCTGTCCAACCTGCAGCCCTCCAGGTGTTGTGAAACTACAAGCCCCAGTATGCTTTGCCAGTAGACAACCTGTTGATAGCTGGAAGGGCATGCTGGGACTTGTAGTTTCACAACATCTGGAGGGCCGCAGGTTGGACAGGCCTGCTTTAGAACAAGACAATTCTTCAATACTGTACATAAGGAAAATCCACCTATAAAATAGGTGGATTTCAATGCATATAAAAAATACTAGCAAACTGTATATTGTTCTGCAGACCCCACTCTTCCTTCAAGGCTTCAGTACCCTTATTGAGACAGTTCAGACAACTCTGTTTTATGACCTTTCCGAAACTCTGTTAGTAGAGCATGAGAAACTCTAGTTTGTTTTAAAAGAGACCATATGTCGCCCCTGAAGGCAAAACATTTTAATCAATGAATAGGTGTCAATTTATAGGGTTGCAGTCATTATGAACTAACCAGCTTGTGGTTTCCATATCCTGTAGAAAAAGTACACCTTAATACATGTATCTAAGGTTTGGGAAACAGAAGTTTTATTTAAAACTAGTTAAAAGCCCATCAAAATGACGGAAAAAATAAGAGTGTTTTTTGAATGTTCATGATGTCCTTTCATTAAGTGCACAATAACATGGACAGACCATATTGTACCCAATTTGACTTTACCCTTGTGGCAGCATTGATTGAATAGTTTGTCAGTTGTCTGCTCAGCCGCAAAATGCTTAGCGTGGCAAAATTCAAAAATAATGTTCGTGGGATTACAGTTATGAGCATTAATTTTAGGGATGTGCACCGGCGACTTTTGGTGTCTCGTGTTTTGTGTTTTGGATTCGGATTTTCTTGAGGTTTTGGGTTTGGATTTGTTTCGCAAAACAGCTGCCGAAAGGTTTTGGTTCGGATTTAAGGTTTTGGATTCTGATTTTTTTTGAAAAAAGCATAAAAAGTTCAAAAATCAAGTTTTTGGGCTTATTTTCACTCCTACGCTATTATTAACCTCAATAACATTCAATAACAATCATTTCCACTAATTTACAGTGTATTCTGAACACCTCATAAAATTGTTATTAGTCCAAAACGTTGCAACAAGGTATCTTTCTGGACTGCGTAGTGGAGTGGTCCCCACAATATAATAAGAAAACCATCAACTGGTCTGAATCACACCAAAAAATGTACCTGGACTGCGTAGAGGAGTGGTCACCACAATATAATTTAAAAACCCTGAACTGGTCTGAATCGCACCAAAAAATGTACCTGGACTGCGTAGAGGAGTGGTCACCACAATATAATTTAAAAACCCTGAACTGGTCTTAATCGCACCAAAAAATGTATCTGGACTGCGTAGAGGAGTGGTCACCACAATATAATAAGAAAACCATCAACTGGTCTGAATCGCACCAAAAAATGTACCTGGACTGCGTAAAGGAGTGGTCACCACAATATAATTTAAAAACCCTGAACTGGTCTTATTCGCACCAAAAAATGTATCTGGACTGCGTAGAGGAGTGGTCCCTACAATATAATTAAAAAACCCTGAACTGGTCTGAATCGCACCAAAAAATTTACCTGGACTGCGTAGAGGAGTGGTCACCACAATATAATTTAAAAACCCTGAACTGGTCTTAATCGCACCAAAAAATGTATCTGGACTGCGTAGAGGAGTGGTCCCTACAATATAATTAAAAAACCCTGAACTGGTCTTAATCGCACCAAAAAATGTATCTGGACTGCGTAGAGGAGTGGTCACCACAATATAATTTAAAAACCCTGAACTGGTCTTAATCACACCAAAAAATGTACCTGGACTGCGTAGAGGAGTGGTCCCTACAATATAATTAAAAAACCCTCCACGGGTCTGAATTCCCAAAAAAAAGTTTCTTGACTGCGTAGTGGGGTGGCACCGGTACACAATTTTCTACCGGGGCCACAATATAATTAAAAAACCCTCCACGGGTCTGAATTCCACCAAAAAAGTTTATGGACTGCATAGTGTAGTGGCCCTGGTACTAAATTTGGTACCGGGGCCACAATACCTCCTCCAACTTCCAAATGTAGTGTTTATAACATGTAACACTACAGTAATTCTAGCACGTCAATACCTCTTGTTTTAAATAATGACAGGACATTTTACTTTTGGTTTAATTTTTGGAATTTGTTGACATTTTGTTTTACTTTTTGAACATGGCAAATGACTGTTGAATGGTCACATAATGCCAAAAAAAGAGTTGCAAGATGGAATTGTCCTTGGGCCCTCCCACCCACCCTTATGTTGTTGAAATAGGACATGCACACTTTAACAAACCAATCATTTCAGCGACAGGGCCTACCAAACAACTGTGGCTGAAATGATTGGTTTGTTTGGGCCCCCACACCAAAAAAGCTATTCATCTCTCCCTGTACAAAATAAACAGGCTCTACTGAGGAAAGATGTGGTCCTCATCCTCAACCTCTGATTCCTCTCCCCCTACAGTGTGTACTTCCTCCTCCTCACACATTATCAATTCGTCCCCGCTGGACTCCACAACCACAGGTCCCTCTGTACTATCTGGAGGGCAGTGCTGTACTTCATTGAGGAATTGATTATTCATTTATATAAACATCATTTTTTCAACGTTGTGAGGAAGCAACCTCCTTCGCCGCTCACTGACCAGGTTCCCCGCTGCACTAAAAACTCTTTCCGAGTACACACTGGAGGGGGGACAACTCAGGTAAAATAGAGCCAGTTTGTACAGGGGCTTCCAAACTGCCTTTTTTTTCCTGCCAGTAACAATATGGACTGTCTGACATGTCTATTTGGATGGTGTCAGCAAAATAATCCTCCACCATTTTTTCAATTGTGACAGCATCCAATGCAGCGACAGTAGACATGTCTGCAATGGTTGGCAGGTCCTTCAGTCCGGACCAGATGTTATCAGCATCCCCGCCAGCGGCTCTTTTAGGAAAACTGAGCTTTTTCCTCGCAGCCATAGATGTGGAAGAAAATGAGGGTGGAGCTGTTGGCATGTCATGGTCATCTTCAGAGGACAATCTCCTGACCAGCAGGTCTTTGCACCGCTGTAGACTTGTGTCCGCCGGAAACAGAGACACAACATACGCTTTAAACTGAGGATCGAGCACGGTGGCCAGAATGTATTCCTCTGACTTTAAAAGAGTGACCACCCTCGGATCCTGGCAAAGCGTACGAAGGGCTACATCCACAAGAGCTACATGCTTGGTGTAATCGCAATGGTTTACCAGCTCCTCCCTCACTTTCTCCAGCTGCTTCTGCAACAGCCTGATCAGGGGAATGACCTGACTCAAGCTGGCAGTGTCGGAACTGACTTCTCGTGTGGCAAGTTCAAATGGCTGGAGAACCTTGCACAACACGGAAATGAGTCTCCACTGCGCTTGACTCAGGCGCATCCCCACTCCTTTGCCTATGTCGTAGGTGGCTGTGTAGGCCTGAATGGCCTTTTGCTGCTCCTCCATCCTCTGCAGCATATAGAGGGTGGAGTTCCAGCGCGTCACAACCTCTTGTTTGAGGTGATGGCAGGGCAGGTTCATGCTTTTTTGATGTGCCTCTAGTCTGTGGTAGGCACTGGCTGAATGCCGAAAGTGTCCAGCAATTTTGCGCGCCACCGCAAGCATCTCCTGCACACCCCTGTCACTCTTGAGGTAATGCTGCACCACCAAATTAATGGTGTGGGCAAAACATGGGACGTGCTGGAAATTGCCCATATTTAATGCCCGCACAATGTTACTGGCATTGTCTGACACCATAAATCCCCATGAGAGTCTAAGTGGGGTAAGCCACTGGGAGATAATTTCCCTCAGTTTCTCTAATATGTTGTCAGCGTTGTGCCTCTTATTAAAGCCTGTAATACACAATGTTGCCTGTCTTTGCACGAGCAGCCATTTTGTAGATGCTGCTACTAATGCAGCTGTTGCTGTTGCTGCGGAAGGGGATGCATCTACCCAGTGGGCTGTCACAGTCATATAGTCCTTCGTTTGCCCAGAACCACTTGTCCACATGTCCGTGGTTAAGTGGACAGTGGGTACAACCGCATTTTTTAGAGCGCTGAAGACACTTGATCGTACTTCTCTGTACATTTTTGGTATCTCCTGCCTAGTGAAGTGGAATCTCGACGGGATTTGGTACCGGGGACACAATACCTCCATCAACCCTCTAAATCCCACTCCACTGATGGCGGACACCGGGCGCACGTCTAACACCAACATTGCAGTTACAGCCGCAGTTATACGCTTTGCAATAGGGTGACTACTATCGTATTTTGTGGTCATGGCAAACGACTGTTGGACGGTCAATTGTTTTGTGAAAGACTTAGCGGTCTTACGACTTCCCCTCTGGGAAGATGACCGACTAACAGCAGCAACAGCAGCAGTGGCAGTAGTAGGCGTACTGCTGCAGGATTCCTCGGATGAATCCCGTATTGAAGAGAACTCAGTCTGGCTGCTGACTTGGGCTGCAGGACTGAATCTGATGGAGATCGTGGAGGAAGTTGACGAGGAGGGTGTTGCTGGTGTGTATCCAACTGGACCACGGGATTTAGGTGTCCCTGTACCGATGACGGTCCTAGCCCCAGTTCCTGAACTAACCACTGAACTATGAAGGTTATTCAGGTGACGTATAAGGGAGGATGTCCCTAGGTGGGCAAGATCCTTACCCCTGCTTATTTGAGCTTTACATAAGCTACATATGGCCATACATTGGTTGTCTGGATTTGGATAAAAATAACTCCAGACCGAAGAGGTGCATTTTTTGGTCTTCTGACCAGGCATGACGATGGGCTTTTTCATCCCATGGACATCAGCTGTTTCCCCCCCTGGTGCCTCATTTTCAATAACCACATCACCATCCTCATCATCAAGTTCCTCCACAGCGCCAGCTACATCATCAATAGCCTCCTCCCGAGCCACCTCTTCCCGTACAGTGATGGGAAGGTCAGGCTTGACAACCACCAACACCCTTGGACTCGCCTTGGGGATTTGTGATAATTTCTCTTTAGAAGGCAGAGTTATTTGCTGTTTTGTTGCTGATAGCATAACTCTCTTCAATTTTTTGTAGGGGGGGGAGGAGGAGGAGGGCTAAGATCCTTGGGTGAAGCTGAACCACTAGTCATGAACACGGGCCAGGGCCTAAGCCGTTCCTTGCCACTCCGTGTCGTAAATGGCATATTGGCAACTTTACGTTTCTCCGCAGATGATTTTAAGTTTCTCTTTTTGCTACTTTTACTTAACTTGGGCTTTTTGGATTTTACATGCCCTGTACTAGGAGATTGGGCATCGGGCTTGGAAGACGACATTGAAGGCATTTCATCGTCTATGTCATGACTAGTGGCAGCAGCTTCAGCATTAGGAGGAACTGGGTCTTGATCTTTCCCTACTTTATCCTCCAAATTTTTGGTCTCCATTATATGTAGCACAAGATACTGCAGAATGTGTAAACTTGGTAATATTGCAGTACCAATGGACTTATACTGCAGGATTGGTTTTGCAAATTTTGTTGTAATTAAAAAAAAAATTAATTTTTTTTTTGTATTTTTTTTTTAAAGTTTTATTTTAATTTTTTAAACACTTGGGAATAATGGGGAAATAAAGAACTATGCCCTTAGAAGCACAGAGCACAGGACACAGCACCACTGGACTGAACAGGACACAGCACAGGACCCAGCAGCACCACTGAACTCAAAATTGACAGAGTACAGCACACAGCACCACTGGACTGATACTGCAGAACACAGCACAGCACAGCACGGCACAGAACTAAACAGCACAGCACGAGATCTACCAGAACAGAGCACCACCTAACACACCCTCCCTCTACCCTGATCAATGCCCGAGTGAAGATGGCGGCGACTAGCGGGGAATTTATAGGATCCGAGTATCGCGAGATCCGACAGCGGGATTATGACTCCGAGCCTCGGTTTCAGGTTTTCATTTGGCGCCAATACCCGGATCTGTCTCGGATCCGACTCGGATCGGAAACATTCGAGTGGGCTCGGATTCAGGAAATCCGAGTGCGCTCATCTCTAATTAATTTTTGATTCATTAAAGTTACCTATATCAATAATGGCATGGCATCTTATTTGCTGACTTTATAGGCGTTGATGCAATATTACCTCTGTCCCGTTCGCTCTTCGATTGCTTTCCCTGTGACAGGCAATTTACTGAGGAGTCATATTTGCATGGAATTTAGATTTTGATTTGGGGAGTTTTTTAGACAAACAATAAAACCAATAGACAATATGTTTAATTAGTTTAGACCCATTATACATATTTACACACTGTCTAATTACCATTTAATTATGAGGAAGTTGCACTGATTGTTAAATATGAGTAATATATTCATGGAATATATATCTAGTTTAATACTCATTCTGGTTTCTATAGAATGCTATATTATTTAGATACATTGCAGGGTTGTTAGCAGGTGTGCCTAATTTTTATAGGTGGCCGTATACATTGAATCACAGAGTGCTGATTACTTAAGAGACCAGTCTGCAGAAGATTTCCAATCCCTGAGGAAGCCTGCAGAGGTGAAACGCATTAGAGGTGAATGGGAGTGTATACATATTGCACAGACTACGATATACTCTGAAGAACTGGTATTAGAGAAAGAATTTGTGAACTTGCCACAAAACCGGAAGTTGGAAAGCATATGCATTCCAGGCAACCAGGAAGCAAGCACCACATGGAGTTAGTGGTCTCCCGAGTCTGATTTTGCGAGAAGGCTGGCTAAGGACATTCTCTGGCCAGGGAGAATTACTACACCACAGGTCTACTGTCTCAACACCACGGAGGCAGATATCACAGTCAGGATAACGTGTGTGCTCACGCAACCGAGGATGGAATTACTAATCTGCTAAAGGACCTTGATTATAACACTGGCAAGTGAAAAGGGCTGAGGACTGATTAGAACAAACATAATTATGCTATTGTTTTTATTGAATTGATCAGATATTATCAGTGAGATTAAATATATTTATTGCAATATTACTATTAAAAAATTTTTTAGTGTGAGATGTGGCGCCAGGGGTAAGTGTATTGTTATATGTTACATTATGGCCTTGGTCTATCTTCTTTTCTAAAATGTCTATTGATGCTGCTGCTACTATACGTCTAATGAGCTCTTATTTCTGTTGCTGCTGTCCCTCTCCAATGTGTCACAAATGCTGTCTACTTAAAATATTGTGTCTGTGCTCTTTCTCCCAACACTTCACTTATAGGTACATGCCACCTAGGTCTATTTTCTGTTATAGAATGTCTATTGATGCAGCTGCTCCAATGAGCTTTTATTACAGCATTTCTATAATGTGTCACACATGCTCTATAACATTTAAAATATTGTGTCCATGCTCTTTCTCCTAGCACTTCATATCTGGGTATAGGCCACCTAGGTCTGTCTTATTTTCTCAAATGTCTATTGATACTGCAATCAGTCTAATGAGCTTTCATTACTGCCTCTCTACATTTTGCAACACATGCTGTCTGACATTGAGAATTACTAATAAGTTGCTGTTTTTTCTCCTACCACTTAACTTCTGGGTGCAGACCACCTTCGTCTATCTACTTGTCTTAAAGGTCTTCTGATGCATCTTTCCATTTAATGAGTTTTTATTACTGCCACTGATCTACCTTTCCACAATGTGTCACACATGCTGTCCAATGTTGAAAATTACAAATAAGTTAGTGTTTTTTCTCTAACCATTTAATTTCTGGGGGCAGCCTACCTTCGTCTATCTACTTGTCTAAAATGTCTATTGATCCTACTATCCATATAATGAACTTTTAATTCTGCCTCTCTACGTTGTGTCACACATACTGTCTAATGTTGAAAATATGGTGTTTGTGGTCTCTCTCCGACTATTTTATTTTCTAAAAGACCATTCTATGAGCCAGTGCTCTGCCCCAATGTTTCATAGGGATCATATCATTTATAAAACTGCTGCTCTGTCAATATGTTTAGACACTAAAAAAACAAATATTCAATTTAGGTACAAATAGTGTTTTCTATTTGAAGTTCCTTAACAGTGTTCTTATCTGAATAATAATTAAAAAACAATCGTATAAACTACTTGGTACATGAAAATAGGAAATAATAAACAACATAACATTTTCATTTATTAAAAGGAAATTTTTATTAAGAAAACCTCAATAGCCAAGATAAATCCTAATATATATACAGCACCCTACAAAAAACACTTTAATGTAAATTGTAGGTTAAGTCCACCCAGGGATAGTGTTTTCACTTAAATATCCCTTCCACTTATTTTCTTGCTAACAAGAGGGGATTAACCAGTAATAACATCTGAGAGGTAGAGGATAACATTATTGAAACTTGGATTTTCACTTTTCCTTTTACAACACTACATTTTGTTTTTTTGTTTGTTTATTCTACATATCTGTTGGAAGAGATATTTAAGAAATTGAATGGTGACCTTTATTTTTCATTTTATTTATTTTTTGTTTTTGTTTTATTGGTTTGTGCTTTTGAACTGGGTGCACCAGTTCACATTTCTGTACACATTCTTGTATTCTATATTCTATATTCATATAGTGGGATTGCATACTGATTGTGCACCTGGGAAGTTATATATATTTGTGTACTTGTGAAGAGGGGCACTGCAGCTGTCGTGCCCAGAAAGAGGGCGAAGAAAGAAGAGACTTCAAGCTACTCATCGGTCCTGCGTTCCAGCGATGAGTACTTCCATTCTTCCCCGATAGGTCCCGGCAGCAGAGGGCTCACCTGCCCCTGCTGGCCAATCGGCGGCCGGATTGGTGAGCCAATCCTGGCTCACCTCCGGCCGTTTGAACTGCTGGCCCCTCGACGAGCCAATCAGGGCTCACTGCGCCACCAAGTCACGTCAGCATGCCGGCGGCCACTTACGCCGCCGTGTGCCGCCATATTCTGGTCAGTTCGCCGGCAGAGAAGGAAAAGGACGTTGTGGGATGTCCAGTGGCGGAGAAGCCGGAGATGTCTGCGGAAGTGGCAGGAAGCCCTTGTTAGGGCTGTGAACCACCCTGCCACACAAAGACGCCATGGCAAGAGAAGGAGCTGGCGAGGCAATCATCGGCGGGAAGCCCTTGCAAGGGCTAAGAGTACCCCCGCCACAAAAGCAGTGGGAAGCAGAGTGCTGAACAGGAAAAGAGGCGCTGCCGGCAGCAGGATCTGGAAGACCCGGGTGGGGGGACGTCGGAGCAAGTTGAGAGTCCTGCGCGGAGCATAAGACCCGGGGGCAATTCAGGCATTAGGTCTGTGGTGCAGGTAGTGGACACAAGGCCCAGCCACAGATAGGTCTTAGGTAGGGTTCTTTTGAGCACAAGGCCCCATAGTTAGAGTGAGGGGGACACAAGGTCCCATAGTTAGAAACAGAGGGGGGCACAAGGCCCCATAGTTAGAGAGAGAGGGACATAATGCCCCGTAGTTGGAAAGAGGGGGAGGCACCAGGCCCCAGTGGTAGCACTCAGGCACAAGGAACAATAGGTAGTTGTAAAAGGGCGCAAGGCCCTTGAGTTTAGCAAGGCATAAGGCCCTTGAGAGCATAGTAGGGTGCAAGGCCCTTGAGAGCGTAGCAAGGTGCCAGGCCCTTCAGTGTAGAGAGGCACAGGCCTTTAAGCTAGTGGAGCGCTAGGCTCCTGACAGAGTAGCAGGGTGGCAGCTCTGTAGTTGTGAAAAGGAAATTGGGTCCTTGTGGTTAGAGGAACAGTAGGTCCTGGTGGTAAGCAGGGCAGTAAGCCCTTATAGTAGGTAGTAGGCTATAGACCTTGGTTTAGCAGGATGCTAGGTCCCCTGATAGTTAAGTGATTAAGTTACTGAGAGTGGCTTACAAAGCCCCTCTATCCATCCGAAAGGGCACCTAAAGTTCTAAGTCCCAAGACAAGGCGGGCTTAACAGCCGGGGCTAGGGCCGTGGGCGGAGGCCTGTGGAGCGACAGAATTCCAGTGCACCCGGGCGGCTGAGGACGTGTGAGTGGGAGGATTACGTTCGAGGAGAATAAAGGTACGGTGCGTCTCGTAGTGGTCCCTCAGGATTGGGTTAGTACCTGGGGTGTTTGGGAAGGGATTGTTCTGTGTGGCTTGGTCTCCCTTGTTTTACAGGCATTGGTTGTCAGACAAGGTCTGTGGAAGACCCCTGCGAGTGAGAACCCCTGGAGTAGCAGGGATAGAGGGAGTCGCAGTCATAGACCCGCTTCCATGAGTATAGCCTGGCGAGGGCTGTTCCCGTGGTGCACTCACCTTGCAGAGCTGCCACTCCCGTATTTTCCCTTTTCACTTACAGCATAACGAGTGGCTGGCACACGAGAACAGGGGCCCTTTTTCCCTGCTGCGTTTTGGGCGCTCGGACATCCCCCCCAGCTTCTCACATACACTTTTTAGCCAGCGAACTCGCTGCAGCTGTAACATTCCATTAAAGGCGGGTGTTGTTAGAGTGAGGATCATACCTGGTATCTCTGTTGGCTGCTCTTCTTCGGTCAAGGCATAGCAGTAAGACAGAGAACCTCCAAATTCCCAATATCATAAAGGATACCAAATGAATGGGGATGTCAGACTTATTATACAGGAATAATATGTCACTAAAATACTTTTAAACAAAGAATGATTAGCAACAAGTATAATCTAAATACAAGGTTCACAGGCCTGAGCGGGCCTTACTTCAAAATAACAAAAACAATAATAATATTCCTAGATATTATTACTTACTGTATATAACATAAATGGTTTGATTACAACTATACTTCACAGTATTCTGAGTACCTTTTAATAACTGTTACATAAACTATCTACGAATACAATAATACAGTTCTAGCCCTTAATATCATAAAGAATATTAATTTCAAACAATATACCACAAGCAAATGATATCAAAATCTGCAGCAGATCTTTAATTCAGTGATATCTGGGGTCATATGCTGCAGGTATATACTGTGTGAGTTAGAATACAGTCAGTTTTGATTACACAGACCTGTTAGCTTTCAGTTTCAGTCTGACTCACTGGTTTATGTCCTTGTCTTCAAGTCTTTCCAAACACAGGGATATGGCTGGCAACACACCTCAGCCCTCTCAGCAACAATTCTTGTCTCACTATTCCTCACAACAGCATAGTAGAAAAAAAACTGTCTCTCTCCACAAAAAATCTCCTCAGTCTTTACTCACTCTGAGGCTCCTCTTCTCCATGTCTCTGTCACAAAACTCTGGAACTTTCATATCCTATGACGCCCTCTGCTCCAGAGTCCCTAACTTTCACCCGCCGTTCTACCAATACCTGCAGGTTCGGCACTTTCTCCTGTCACTCCTGTCGGACAATTCACCTCACTCCCCCTCCCAATTTGAATCTCTCTGCCTCTCTTCCCCTGTGCGAAGGGGTATGATCTCGTCCTTGTATAGTCTACTACTAGGGAAAATGATACCCTCCGGGAACGCACATGAGAGGGACTGGGAGAGGGATTTTGGCCCTCCCCCGGAGGAGGACTGCTGGGAGACCATCAGGCTGAATGTGGCTTCTAGTTCCATCTCCACATTAATTAAGGAAAATGCGTACAAAGTCTACTACAGGTGGTATTTTACACCTGACAGGCTTGCAAAAATGTACCAGTCAGCCTTTCCCGATTGCTGGAGAAATTGTGGCCATCGAGGCACTTTCGTGCATATTTGGCGGTCATGTCCGGTTATCTCCTCCTTCTGGGATAGGGTGTCGAGACTTCTTTCCTCCCTCCTCCAATGCCCTATCAGAAAGAATCCATGGTCCTTCCTACTCTGTTATCCTATACAAGATCTAGACATCCACTCCGCAAAACTTGCCTCGCATGTCCTGGCAGCCGCCAGATGTCTGATTGCTAAATTTTGGAAGCAGGCGAACCTCTTAGATCTTATATATGGTTTATTGCCAACATGGAAAAAATCACGTCACTGCTGCGAGACAAAGAAGACAAATTTCATCAAATCTGGGCCCCCTGGCTTTATGCCTAAGATCCCCGCAGCTTTCTCTTCCTCCAAATAGTCTCTCCCTTCACAACTCCAGATAACAATGACCCCCTTACTCCTTTAAAACACTCCCATGCAGATCTGACAACGCTCCCTTCTGAAGGTGAACATGCACTTCTTAAGTATATCCTATGAATCGACCATCTCCCCCCCCCCCTTACCTACCCTACACCTCCTTCAATGCCCATTCCCTTTCCCTCCCGCCCCTTACCCATTACCATTCTGTTATATTGTAATATATTTTACTGTTGTGTGAGTGACATTGCTGTATAGCTACTCTGCTCTGTGATTATTCCAATCAATATGCTTGTTGTCCAAAGTCTATGTCATTCATACTTTATTATGCAATAAAAATTTTGAGTTAACACTGGCTTTCCTTGGGTCCTTGTGCCTCTCCTGTATCATGCTGTGACAAAGTCCTGTCCCAAAGGGTCCTAGTGCCTTGCGGTTTTTTGGGTATCACACAGCCTCTGCCCAATGTTGGTGAAAATATTGAGAGTTGTGAGGTAGTCATTAGAAAATAAACTGTGAATGACTATACATGAATGTTAAACATAAATACTAACGTAGGAACAAAAACAACTCAAAATTACATGATTTTACATGTTTTTGAGGACAATTAATGAAATCCGGTTTCAAATATAAAGCAAATGAGGATTTGTGGCCAAAACATGAAGATGGTTTTATAAACAAAACATGGGGGTCTGCGCAGATCTCTATTATAAATGCATTAGCCTATTCTTACACAATGTTATGTAATGAAGTATTATGTACACATAAGAGAGGACAACATCTTGAAAACACTATGAGTAAAATGTAAATAAATACAAATCACCCCACATCCATTGTTTATCAGATAATAAATGCATTGGGAATCTTTTTTCCTACAGTAGTCCAAATGGAAATGACAATTTCCCCCTTCTCTGCCTATTCACTCCCTTTTGCTCCCCCCGTGATCTTCTTCATTACCATCGCCAGCATGCTCCATCCCAAGTGAACCAGGCTGCTCTCTCACTTCCTCATTAAGGCTTCCCTGGGCCCTCTTGTCACTAGGCCTCAGCGCGTTTGCTCCCAGGATGCGTTGATGACGTCTGCGTCTCCTCCCCTCCAACGCCGCTCTGCCGGCAATCAAGCGGAGAGCATGAGGCATCGTCGCTCGGCATTCCGCCCTGCTCCCCTTCCTGTTCATTAGCCACAGCTTGTGTTTGGTCAGCATCCGCTACTACCAATTCACCCCCCCTCCTCCTTTGTCCCCCCACTCTGCATCATGGTGTCTCCCTAAGGGGGATGCTGTTGTCCCCTTGCCCCCTCCCTCCTACTGCAGCTGTTTCTGTAGCATGTGGTGAGTGGAATGGGCAGGCCCCTCTGTCTCCCCTCCCAGGTAGGGACCTGCTGCTGCACCTGCCGTGTTGCCTGCCCCCTTGTGGCTTCAACCTGCCTGCTGCCCCTTTGGTGGATCCCCCACCTACGACCTGGACACTTTTTGTTTTTTTGGAAATGTGCTCTCTCTGGCTACACCCCCATCCACTCCCTATCCACCCTGGCCTGCCCTGTTCCCCCCTTTCTCCCCTCCACACTTACCCAAACTTGGTCCCCACTCCCCCCATCCTAATTCCAGTGGTTCCTGTTTCCCGCCCTCTTCCTGGCCATGCTATTCCTCCCCTGGCTCATGTGGCATCTTCTACTTTCCCACCAACCCCATCCGCCCTGTGTACACTGCAAGTCTGCCCCATCCCCTGCTGACCTATCTGTGGCTGGGCTGTCTTCCCCGACTGTTAATGGTTTCCTCTCTGCCAGCCTACCTCCCTTTCTGAGCTCCGGGCCTGGTCCCTGTGGGTGCTGAGAATCTGAGCTTGGGTCCGCAAGGTGGTGCGGGTGAAGAGGTTATGCACTGTGTTAGTGTGAGGTAGTGAGGTAGGAACCATTATGTGCACGTTAGGCCAAGGCTGCACTGTCGGATGCTAAAGAAAGGAATGGCATTGGAGAGGAAGCGCATAGGAGTAATGTTTGTTTTTGCTACATGCTACTTGGTAACCAGGCCCAAGACGCATACAAACATCCTTAAGTACATTTACTTGATCCAGGACATGTACATGTGCTCTAAAGACTTTATGCGTGGACGTTATGGTGAGGCTTTTCGTAAGAAACAGGATGGCTTATGAGTGAAGGCTTTAACTTTTATGGTGAGGATGTGTGGCTGGATGTTACTCAGCCCTGAGCTGGTTTGCCTGAGGGAGGGGTTTTCAATCAGAGACATTGGTCAGGGAGGACTGGCTCATCCTTTCAGTTCAGAGGTAGGTGCTGTGCCTTTAATGGCAGGCACTGCGACCGGGGCTTTTGTCGCTTCAAGCATACTGTTTCTGTGTGTGAAGCAGGGCACACGAAGAGAGATTGTGCAAGGTGCCTGGGACCACCACCCTCTGAGCACTCCAGGTATGGGGGTCCACTCCCTAAGGCTTTTTCACTGGTGGTTTTGGAGGAGTTGTGTAAATGGTTGGGCTGGTACTCCCATAGTCAACTTGATTGGTTTTTAGACAACGTTTTTTGCACAGGTTCTGGCTGCCTATTCATGGGAATGTTTGGCGCAGGTTTTCCCCGTAATTTAAAGTCTGCCTGGAGATGCCCCATATGGGGCATATGAAGGAGGCCAAGGAAGTGAGTTTAGAGAGAATGTGTGATCCTTTCCTGTCCCCTACGATTACTAGTTTGATTCTGTCCCCTGTTGGGGGGAATGCCCAAGAATGAACCATCCTCCAGGGTTGTTGGTGAATGATGAGATTGATGGGGATGTTTATAAGGTGGTGTATCAGTCATTTGAGGAAATGCAGGAGGATGGGTCTGGAACATTTATGGCAAGGCTTGATGTGGAATCTGCTTTTTGTCTCATCCCCGTGCACTGTGATTTCTTTCAGTATATGGGTTTTAAGTTGAATGACAGTTTTTATGTTGACAAACGATTGCCTATGGGGTATGCAGCGTCCTGTGCCTTTTTTTAATGTTTTAGTTTGTCCACTGGTACATCGTTGCTGGAATGGGCCATCACAGTGTGGCTCATTATTTGTATGATTTTTTGCTTGTAAGTCCTGGAGAGTCTGCAGGTTGTCAGGTGGAAGGGGCAGCACAGGCCTTGTTTACCGTGTTAGGGGTTGCAGTTGACAAGAAAAAGGGGGCCGTCGGTTCAGCTGTCATGTTTTGGAATTGAGATTGATATGTTGGCGGGTTGTTGCAGGTTGTCAGTGGTAAAGGCGGCCAAATTAAAGGGCATGCAGGATTTATTTGCTGGGGTTAGCAAAGTCACTTTAACAATGCAGGTTCAGTCTGCTGAGACTGTTGAATTTTGCATGTTGTGTTATTCCTATGGGACAGATTTTCTGTAGGAAGCTTGAAAGAGCTACTGCTGGTGTGGTTAATAACCACCATTTTATTCACCTTTCTAACTAAATCAGGAAAGATCTGGCTATGTGGTGTATTTTTCTTGTATACCATTACAAAGGGGTTCGTTTGTGGGTTCCTCCTCTTGCAACTAATGGGGATATTCAGTTTTTTACTGATGTGGCTGGGTCTTCTAGCTTTGGTGCCTACCTGGATGGAGAGTTGTTCCTGTTCCACCAGAGGTGCTGCTGTTATACCTGGACAGTTTCTCCTTACCTGCAAGGGATTAAACCCTCATCAACTGAGCTGGGTCATGATCATCTGCGTCTGGCTGCTTTAAGACTGCCTTTTCCAACAGACTAGTGCCAGTTCATTTGTCTCTGCCGCTGGTTTTTGTAATACTCCTGTTTAGAATTTTTTACCCCATTAATATCTCAATTACATGATAAATGGCCATTAGATCCAATATTGCATTAGTTTGTACACTCCCATAATCATGCTTTATTGTACCAAAGCACATTGTATCAAGTGTGTATGCACTCAAGACCAGTGTATGCAGATCTCCAAAGAGTTTACAGAGTCACAGTCTTTTCAGCAGATGGTTATCACAGATTAAGAGCACAGATGTGAAGGTAAATCTTGTAAAAGAGGAATAGTGTGTATACATGAATTGGCATGCTGATTGGGACTTTCAGTTGCTGGTTAACGGTATCGCATTGGTAGAAAATTTCTGTAGTGTGTACCCAGCCTTAAACCCATGTTTCAGGTCCACGATGAGACTTCATGATTGTTATGACTCGCCGGGCTCTCTGTCAGAATTAGATAGATAGATAGATAGATAGGGATAGGTAGGTTGGTAGTTAGGTAGGTAGTTAGATAGCCACCTGGGTGTTTAGATAGGTAGTTAGTTTAGTTCTTAGATAGATTAGATAAATTAGTTTAGGTAGATCAGATAGGCAGATGGATTAGCTAGATAGAATAGATAGGCCTTAGATAGGGTCAGTTAGGTCTGTTCTCTGTCAGAATCTGCCCTCATTCATGCTGTCATTTTCTATGTAGTGCCTCACCTGGCCAGCCTGTTTCTCTAAGTCCACTCACCTGGCTTCCTCATTATTACTTGCAGCCTATTGGTTCTCCTCTCCTTAAATAGCCAGCTAATCTTCTGCAGGATTGCCAGTAATACGTTTACCATAGTGTTCTGCTCCCTTGTGTTTTCACTGTTACCTGTTCCTGTTGTTGCTTGCCGGCTAGTTGTATCCCCGTGTACCAGACCGTTCCATTCCTGTATACTCTTCATTGGCTTTCTCTGTGTATCGACTCGGCTCTGCTTTGACTCTTCTCCTGTGCCAGACCTGATTCGGTTCCTAACTATTCTCCATTGGATTCCTCGTGCACGAACCCTGCTTTTCCCTGGACTATTGTATTATCTACTCACCTGTTCCAGTCAGCTATCTTCCGGACCCCGGTAAAGTTTTGCTCCCAGGCATGAACCTGGCCATGGGGAAGATTCCGATGGGAATAGGGAATTCGGTGGTAACTCATCAGAACATTAAGTTGAAGTTTCCTGACTTGTTTAGGACAGATGGGCTCCTTTATTCGGAACCTAGGTTTGGCGGAAATCCATGCCAATCACCAGCCATAATGACACATTATGGTGGCGGCTGGACACTCTCCCTTGCTCCGTTAGTAAGTATCTTTTTTTTAAAAAAAAAATCCATATTTTTATTAATGATTATACTGTTCATTTATTTTAAAATATAATTTTTTTCATGCGTTCTGATGTGACCTTACTGATAGAGTGCTACCCTTGTTTGCTATCATGATCTTTGCTAAATGTTGGCTTTTGAAGGGGTCTAGATAAATGGTATTATGAGTTGATCCGTTGCATAAACCATAAATAAAAACATTCTCTATTGTATACCCACCTAGGTGAACCCTATTATAAACAATGTAAAAGCATAGACTGTAAAGCAGAGGCCTTGTGCACTTGTGGCTCCAGCCCTAAGCTGTGGTAGTCTGAACTTTCCCTTGCTACTGCATGTGGTATGTGGGATGCTGCATATTTTATTCTTCACACTCATTATTGTTTCCTATGTTTTCCTTTAATACTTAAAGGAGCTGTTGTTTTGTAAATGTTCATGAAGCATTTTTGGAGGGCCATGTTTCAAACTTCTTCATATATAACACTTATTACTAGTTTAAATAGTTATTATAAGTAGTACTTTCACTCATGGAATTCCCTACTATGCCGATCAGACTCTTCAATAGCCATCAAATCTTTAAACACTCTCTGAAAACCCATCTCTTTATTAGAGCTAATGCACAACTATCAAAATCTCCACTATGAGCAACAATTGCTCCTCTTTTTTTTGCTATTTCCTCTTCCATATTCAATGTTAGCTCCCTCATGAGCTCTCTCTCTAACTTCAGCTGAATTTCTAAAAGCAACTATAGATTCTTAGGAATTCCTTCCAGTGAAGCATATTTCTGACAGGCTGTTTCTTCTCCACGCTTAACCGACTCGCTAAGGGTCAGTAGCATGCAGTGAGCCATATAATAGGGATATAGTCCCTCCACATGGAACAGCATCTTCTTATGACAAACACAAACAAGTCAGCTTGTGCATCTCTCCTTTCAACCTTGGAATCACCCATTCAAGGTAAGTGTGTGTGTGTGTGTGTGTGTGTGTGTGTGTGTGCGTGTGTGTGTGTGTGTGTGTGTGTATGTGTGTATATATATATATATATATATATATATATATATATATATATATATATATATATATATATATATATATATATATATGGGATAGTCAGTATGTTGCATGTTGCAGCTCACATTTCAATAATTAACAGTTGTTGTTTGCTCTGGTTTACTCACAGTAAATCTAATTTATGAAACTTGGAGAGCTCCTTTGTGTTTTTATGCGGCTACTTTCGTGTCTGTTTTATGCGGAAGAGAATGGATTTGCAGGACAATATGGCGGCTTCTTGGGTATACAATTTCCGTTGGGAGAGGCTGGACGTTACTTATTTAGGATTAGGTGCATGAAAACTGAAGGCACATGGAAAGACAAGATTTCATTTTGTGGGACGAGAAATTGAATGCATTTCGTACTCTCCAGTTCAACCAATGTAATAACAAATTCAAACACACATATGTAACACATATAATAAAAACAGTTCTAATGTGCCATCAATATTATGATTCATTTCATAAATTGGGCTAAACCTAGCAATATTTTACAGCAAACATCTGAAAAATTTAAATGAATGAAGAGAGTAGTCCTAAAGTGGTAGTTGGCAGATCAGTCTTAACGCATGGGCATGCTGGGCAGTTGCCCCGGGGCCCCACGGGCATAGGGGCCCGATACGCTTCCCAACTTTTCAGTATATTATGCTGGGAGATTTATTCATAACCTTCAAATCATCTTTCTAAAACATTTAGGTGGACTAATGACCTCAGTATCAGCTGTTATCTGTACATGCAATCTTGCTGTTGCGAATACAACAACCTACACGTACTAATTGTACATAAGTGGGTGAGTGGCTGTGTAGGTAGGGCCCTAGTGCACTGCTTTGCCCGGGGGCCTATAATGTTGTTAAGATGGCCCTGGTAGTTGGTTGGACTTTGAAGTGACGTTTCAGTCTTTGCACCAGGAACATTTTCACGTGGATCCATGGACATGCACTTTGAAACATTTGCCTACTAATATAGATATAGAGCTCAGCTAAAAATGTGGTTTAAGGGAAAAGAGAGTATAAGCTTAATCTAAAATATTTTTATTTTTTTTTACAAACTTGATGTCATTCTTATTCCTATGCTTCCAGCCTCTGATCACTCCAGTCATACCACAAAGTCCAAATTTCAGCACATCAAGTCCAAATCTCTCTGGTGCCCACTTCAAGTCGAATATTGTTTCATGTACAGTTTTCTGGGATTATCACAACCTTTTCATTTGAGTTTCCTAAATCGGGGCAGTCAAAATTCAAGACTGTTTGGAGATAGGAAATAATAAATGTTAAACTGGTATTTTAACATGCGGGTTGGATACTAATTTCAGATGGAAATAATACTGACACGAAAATCCCAACAATCTAAATACTGATAAAATACCTTCATTAAAAATATACCGACATCTCAATCAGTGTTTCTCAACTCTAGTCCTCATGCACCCCTAGCAGGATATCTGTCTGTGGAACAGGTAGGATAATTACTGACCCAGCCCAGGAGACTTCTACCACTTTCAGAATGCCATCCGGCAATTTCCTGGGTATATAAACCAGGGATATTGCCGGGGGACAGTGCAGGACACCAAGGCAAATACCCAGGTAGACCGTGTTCACACTGAACACAGGTCTGCCCGGATCTCCATGGCAACATCACAAGACGAGCTCTGATTGATAATTTTTTATTTTTAACTTTACATTGGTGTTCCGTGAGACCCGGGTTAAAAAACGCTAATCTTACCGCTCACACTGGTGGCTACCTGGGATGGACCTGGGAATAACTCTCCAAAAGACCTGGGTCTAATTCCCGCGTCATTCAACCTGGGAAGATGCCGGGACTCATTCACACTGAGCCTAGACCCAGGTCGTCGGGGCTCGCTCCGGCAAAATCCCAGGTCTTTTAGGCAAATGGGTTATAAGTCACCTGTGCATGATTAAAGAAATCCCAAAAATATGAGCTGTCGGGGGTGCTTGAGGACTGGAGTTGCGAAACTCTGGTCTAAATACTGACAAGAAGAAAATACTGACAGTAAAAATACTGACATGGATAAAATAGCTACAGTGTAAATACTTACATGGATAAAATGCCTACGTCGAGAAAATACTGACCGTGTAAAATACTGACATGGAGAAAATACGACACTATAAAAACTGACATGGAGAAAATGCTGACAGTGTAAATACTAACATGGATAAAATACCTACAAGGAGAAAATACTTGCAGTGTAATATTGACATGGAGAAAATACCGACAGTCACACTGCTGGCATTAAAACGGGCCCAGCAGCTATGCAGCCGCCAGACCTGCCAGCCTTACAGCAGCTTAACCCGCCGGCAGTAAACTGTGAAAAAAAAAAAAAAGTTCTTAAAAGAAAAAACGCAACCTGCCCCTCCTCAGTCATATTAACCCTAGTGCTTCCAGTCTAGTGCTGGTCAGAGGAAAATTAGGGGAGAAACAGCGTGGCACTAACAGGGAATGTTCGTTCCACAGATTGCAATATATGTTAAGATGACCAAAAGAAAAACAAAACAAAATTTGATCATATTAGGGCTGACCAGAATGGAAAGACTTTGGTGTGAGTTGGTCAGCTTAACATATATTGCAATACGTAGAACTAACATTCCCTGTTTTTAATATAGAAAAGTAGCTAGTACAGCATTAATTATGTACTTGGAGAGTGTAGAGTATCCCTGTTTTTTGTCTGTACAATGTGGGCGGTGGTAGTCACTTTATCAATCGTGAAAACACTGACACTGTTTAGCCCGACATAAAAAAAAATCCAAACTCTAACACCGATATGAGAGAAAGACTGACTTACCATTATACAGACACACCACATGACTGACTGTTGAATATAACGTCACTTCAAAACGCGACTGTAACATTTCCATTGTTAATGCAGCAATGCACTGACCCACCGTAGTATAATCTAAAGTAAGGAGTAGGTTTACTGTTAGGGATAATGTTAGGGTTAAAATTAGAATTAGGATTTGGGTTCAAGTTAGGGTTAAGGTTAGTAATAGGGCTAACGTTACCATCAAAAGCTGGGTCCGTGTATTGCCGCTTTAAAACTGCAAATGTCCCAGTCGTGTTTTCAACTGACGTCATTTTCCACTGGCTGCCTTTGCTCAGGTAGGAAATGTACTATGTGTAATGGTAAGTCACTCTTTCTCTCATGTTGGTGTGTTAGCGTTCAGATTTTTTATGTAGGACTAAACAGTGTCCGGAGTATGACTATCATAAAATCGTACCACACCCAATGTGGGCAACCCCCACTTGCAACCCAGTCTTTACATAGAGAGTGCAGAGGATCTATGTCTTTTTTTATTTATACAATGTAAGTCCCATCTCTCTTGCCCCCCATTCTTTACATGAATTAATTCTAGTTTGCGTCAGATGAGTCCCAGGTCTCCCATGGCAGCTAGTGGTTGGCAAATAAGTGCCTTTAAAAGCTGTGTGCAGGAAAGCCTGTAGCCCAGATAAACAAAGCATAGCATTTGATCATGTTAGGACTGACCAGAATGGGAAGGCGTGAGTTGTCAACTTAACATATATTGCAATATGTGGAACTAACATTTCCTATTTTTAATATAGAAAAGTAGTTAGTACAGAATTAATTATGTACTTGGAGAGTGCAGAGTATCCCTGTTTGTTTTTTTGTTTTTTTTGGGGGGTGGGGTTTCTCTCTCCCTCTCTCTCACACAGGTCACAATATTATTTTCATCCTCTCCCGGCCAAAGGGCTAGATTTACTAAGCTGCGGGTTTGAAAAAGTGAGGATGTTGCCTATAGCAACCAATCAGGTTTTAGCTGTCATTTTGTAGAAGGTACTAAATAAATGAAAGCTAGAATCTGATTGATTGCTATAGGCAACATCCCCACTTTTTCAAACCCGCAGCTTAGTAAATCTAGCCCAAAAGCGAGCTGGCTGGATACTAAGGGACAGAGAAACAGCACAAACACATGGCAGTTCATATCACATCTAGGAAACATTGCCACACAGCAGTGTCAGAAAAGAAAAGTGGTGCAAGATGGAATTGTCCTTGGGCCCTCTCACCCACTCTTATGTTAGATATTAAAAAGGACATGTACAGTTTAACAAATCAAGCACTTCAGCGACAAGGAGTGCCACTTTTGTGGCTGAAGTACTTGATTTGTTTGGACCCCCACAAAACAAGCTAACAATGGGCTTAAGACAGCTAGCTAACAGTACCATCAATGAACTGTAAGACTGCAGCGAGTTGGCTGGTTACTAAGCATCAGCACAAACGCACAGCAGTTTATATCACATGTAGAAAACATTGCCAAACAGCAGTTGCAGAAAAGAAAAGTGGTGTAAAATGGAATTGTCCTTAGGCCCTCCCATTCACCCTTATGTCAGATTGACATAATATGATTGATGGGCAGCAGACTAGAGAAGAATATAAAGTCAACAATATAATGACATTGACAGTATCATTCTGTCTGAGCAATGTCACTGGAGACTAACAAGAACACTGCCA
The DNA here is from genome assembly GCF_038048845.1 of Mixophyes fleayi. Taxonomy (NCBI): domain Eukaryota; kingdom Metazoa; phylum Chordata; class Amphibia; order Anura; family Limnodynastidae; genus Mixophyes; species Mixophyes fleayi. Next base: position 55,284,455 of record NC_134409.1, on the reverse strand, counting down.
CCCCTCCTGTTTCTGTGTGAGCAATGGCATATAACAACGTCACTGGAGACTGACAAGAACACTGCCACCTCTACTGTCTCTGTGTGAGCAATGGTACAGAGCAATGTCACTGAAGACTAACAAAAACAATGCCACCCCTCATGTTTCTGTGTGAGCAATGGCACAGAAGAATGTCCCTGGAGACTGACAAGAACACTGCCACCCGTCCTGTTTCTGTGTGAGCAATGGCACAGAGCAATGTCACTGGAGACAGACAAGAACACTTCCACCACTCCTGTTTCTGTCTGAGCAATGGCACAGAGCAATGTCACTGGAGACTGACAACAACACTGCCACCCCTCCTGTTTCTGTGTGAGCAATGGTGCTGAGCAATGGAACTGGAGACTACTAAGAATGCTTATACTCCTCCTGTGTCTGTCTGAGAAATGGTGTCGGATCTCCAGGGAGGGAGGTACTTACGTAATCTAAAACCTGCGAGATCCAACGACGCAACAATGACATTTTGCATCAATTTCAGTTCCGAGGACACTGGAAAGTACTGAACTTCGGAGGGGCTCAGTTTTCAGAAAACCAAGCCTGAGCATCCATAGTGTTTAGACTGTTGGTATTTTCTCCATGTCAATGTTTACACTGTCTGGATTTTCGTGTCAGTATTATTTCTGTCAGTATTGTTTCCATCTGAAATATGACTCACTGAAAAATGCTATGCTGCACATTGTACAAGTAGAGTCATGGAGAAATCTTGGATTGATACAGTAGTCCCATGATTGGTGTGAAGGTCTGTGGTGTCTTACTACAAAAGGACTCCAAATTACATGCAGGATAGAGAAAGGAGATATTCTCCTTTCACTATGTTACATTTACTCTTCATATATACTACAGGAGTAAAATCACAGTGGTATGCAGTAATACGTGTGGGAGCAGTGACCACCCCTGATCTCTGTGAGGGAATGGGAGTTATGCAGAAGCCAGAAATAGGTGAGACCTTTATCTTTAGTGCCTCTAAAATTATGCTTAGACAAGAATCTCACACCTCATTTCATGAAAGGAACAGCCCTGTGTGTAGGAAACCTTAATAAGCCATTCCACACCCTGGCTTCTTAAAACTGACATGACTTTGCATATAAATTTAAATGGCCTTAATGTTCTGCATTCTACTGGCTATTTCATGCAATTAAACTTCAGTTTTTGAGGTTTGTTCATAGAGCATTTGATGTTTTCAATTAAAGGGCTAATGGCTTGCCCTTCGTGCTACCCTGCATTGCATCCTACATCCCTTCTGTCCCTGCAGACAAAGTCCTGGCTGTGTGGGACTGACTTAAAATGTCCCCACTGCCCTGTATTTCAATTTCTAACCTTTCTCTTCCACGTAATTCACTCCCCACCTTATCCCTCTCTCGTAATTAATTTTTCACTTTCCTTAACTGCTTTGCACCTTTCAGCTGCATTACTGGGGGGAAGCATATTTCTAGGCATACTTTGTCCAATGTAATAAAAATTATATCTAAATCGTCTCCAATGCCAATTCAGCAAATTACATTACAGTGCAGAAGTATACACACATGTCCAAGCCATTAAATATTGATATGCTGATTTCACTGTCAGAAAAGGTAAGGTGTCTGACACGGATGAACCAGAGTAAAACATATTAGGAAGTAGCTGCTCTATGTTGCTAACAAAATTGTTGTATACAGCAGATACAGCTATGTTTGAAAAAAAATACTGACTAGGTACTTTACATCACAGTTCTGCACAAGCTATGGATTCCTGAAATTAAGTGTTCTACAAACTTGTAAAGCATAGTTTCTAAAGCTATCATTTTAGCTACTTGCACATTTAGTCAGAGCAACAAGAAACACAGGGATGGGGATGGTCTATTGTCCATGCTGTAGTCTGGACATACTCTCTGGACAAATGGACCCATGAATAGACTGCAAACAAACAATGGGTCAGAGTAGGCAGCCTCTAGGGAATAGTCAGAGTAGAATGAAATGATCAGATTAGGTAGCAGTAAAGAGGGTAGTCCGAGCCCAATTCAGAGGTCAGAGCAGGTAACGATCCAAAGAGTTGTCAGAGTCCAAATGGAGAGTTCAGAACTAGATTCATAACCAGGCTAGACACAAAGCAGATGTTCCACAAACACAGCATTAATGCACTTATCATGGGCACAGCAGCATGGACCTTCCTGCACAATAAAGTGCAGGGAACCAATCAGAAAGCTGCTAGTGAAGCAGGTTTCCCATTACTATCCACCGCAGTGCGATCGCATTGCACTAAACTCCCGGCTTCTCAGTGTCATCCATACCAATTGGAGGCAAACGGGGAAGGAGGATCATAGCAGTGGAATGCGTAATGTGCCCACCTCGATTGACCCTCACACTTGGCCATGTTATCCAGGACACCTAATGAATACAAACTGATGACTTTTGCATTGCAATTATGGCTGCCTGTTAGATTATATATAGGTGGTCTTCCTTGGATTAAAAACCTTCTTGTAGCTTGTTTCCAGTGTTTTAGTGGTATTGCATTATTGGTTTCACTTTCTCTATGGTAAGAACAGTTTCCCTCACAATATAATATTTTTTCAGGGCTACTCATGTGTTTTTATGTACTTCTCAGACTCAGATACATTTTTTTCAGCAATTTTCATGTACTGCTGATTTAGAACTGCAGCTGACTATTTCCTCTTCATCATCAGTACTCAACACAAGTAGAAAATTTGGTGTCTCGTGCCATGAGGCACACTGACATCTGTTCAAGTTGCCAGGCACCACATTATTCTTTCTGTACATGCTTTTCATAAGCTGCTGTTCAAGTCTACATGACAAAGCCAACCAACATCAGCTTGGTTCCAAATCCTGTGCCGCTAATTGTTGGTATCTCCATGCAGAGTTTAACAGAAGTAGATGAGTTGTGTTAAATGAGTGCTGCTTTTAGAAATAAATAAATCTACAATAAATAAAGCTAGTGTGTAAACTAGTCCTGATCCACAGGACATTCCCTCCAAAAGTATTTAAGGTAATGTTGTGGTACCTAGTGCCACACTGCCTTCGACTGGTCTGTATCCTGGTTCGGCAAAATGTCAGAGGAGACAGTCGCCAACATTGTAAAAAAGCAACATGGCTCACTGACATTTCTATTTATATTGTAATATGCTTCCACTCTTTGTACTCTTCTGTTTCCACTTAACTCTACATGGTAAAACCAGCTAGCAGTGGCACAGTGTGCAATCTTACACTGCTGATGGCTTGCATTGTCAGACAGGGTTTAACAGAGCAAATGCAGTAGTTTTGCATGAGTTCAATTTGAGGGAGAAATAAATCTACAATAAATAAATCAGGCTGATCTCATATGCAATACGCCCTAAACTCTTGCATTCACTGCATAATAAGTAATCCGCTCATGAACAATAGACTCATTTGTACTAATCCCATCTCCAGCCCCTCTACTACCAATGATCACATTAAAGCCAAAAGAGAGGGGTGGGGCTTAGTGGCACAAATGGCACAAATGGATGGGGCATTGGATGAGACATGTAAGGCATGTGGCTTAGCATGGCACACTCAAAGGGATGTGGTTTAGTGAGGCAAATTTGATAGGGAAGTGCTTATAACAGCACATACAAAGAGCAGATTTATGATACCATCCTTGAGATGGAGGAGACAGTGTTGTACCTGTGAGAAGGCAGGGTTACTGCTTTGCATCCTGGGAAGGGGAGAGCGTAGCAGAAAGAGGAAGTATGAGTGTAGGGGAGTAGCTGTTTTGTTTGTGTTTTATTGTTAATGCAGTATATTTATCTATTTGTATTATGTGGATATTTTTGTTTTAGTATAGTGTCTCTTTATTAAAGAATGTGTGACCAGACAGGAGGATTCTCCAGAGCTGGCTGGAGAATCTGTGAGGCAATTTGGCACCTGTGCAAATGTTATACAATTCCCTGCATTGCTCTGTCTCCTGATTGAATATCTTGCTTGCTAAGTTTCAGATACATTAATATAGTGTAGATTATTTTGCATTAATTACACTACCTGATGAAGCTCCATGCATTAAACATGTAATTATATATATATATATATATATATATATATATATATATATATATATATATATATATATATATATATAATCAGTACAAAAAGGAACACTGTCTGCACCACTTTGACACATTTCTTCTGTGCTCAGATATAATGATATTGTTAAAGTTATATGAATGGATGAAGGAGGTAATTAATAATTTGTATACACTACAATCAGTAGCGATGCGATGAATATGCAACCAAATTATTATCGTAAGAAAATGTAAATACATTTAATATTTGTCTATTGTTTCATATAAAATATAAAGTGGTAAAGAGGCTCAATAATGTTTACAACTTACAAATTACATTGGTATCAATCTGTTTTCAATTGCATGAGAACGTTTCTGGTGTTATTTATGTAGCCTCCACACCTTGCGAACGCTAGTTATAAATAATATCACTTTTTCATATACCAAATAGCTAATACACAGAGGTCATAATTACCAGTTTATAAAGGTCTAGAGGTGGAAGTCTGAGGAAAGGACACCTGGCAACCTCAAAAGAATCAGAGGAATCCACCAATGCCACATCGAGTTCCTGAGAGGTCAACACCCTTCGATCTATGAATAAAGACCTGAATACTGTAACTGTGTATCTTTGTGATATCACTGCTTTTTACAATTGTACAGTATATAAATTGTTCACCTCTGGCTTTGGAAACCAGAGTGTTCTGATAGAAGCTTGATATTAGTACTAACAGGCATAAGCGTATGCATACCAAACCTTGTGAATAAAACCTATGTGCTTTGGAACCACAGTGATCGCATCAGACAATTGTTACGGACATAACAATATAAAAATATATGGCTGTGATGTATCCAAATTTGAAATTTATAAGTGGAGAGTTCTAAGTTTGTGGATTCAGAAGCTTTCTTCTCACATACATTGTCGCTTGCCATCACCAAAGAAAAACCCATCATTATTATTGCCCTTTTGCTTAATCCACTAGCAACTGAAACTCTCCAGAGTATCTGCAGATTAGCCACCAGAAAATGGACTGTAATGTACACTAATTTTTAAGAAGGTGGTCTGTGTACCTGGAAACATAATGTAAAGGTGGTTGTTACAGGCAGGAAATTCACTAGGGCATCTTCTTAGCTCTGGAAATGCCCAAGGAACAATCACCCATACATAGTATATGTAATTTGCACATGTTCATTAGATTATGCTCTTTTTGGGTCAGGGTCTGCCAATTATGTTGATGCTTTATAAAGAAAATATAATTCATTGTTGAGTGAAATCTTTAAAACTGTTTATGCAAAATATATCAATAGGATAGGGCAGAACAAAGGAGGGATATAATATAGTGTGTAATGTTTTTAAAGATGCTGAATAAAAAAGTGAATAAACTGTTCACTTGATCAGGTGAAAATATTACATGAAGGAGTTCTATACGTATATATTGTATTGATCTTCCTCAGGTTGTATATGAAGAAAAAAAAATACTATATAGTGTAATTCTGTGAAAGAAATCGTCATCACATCTTTTTGGATATATTATAATGAACCCCCAACAATCATCAATTCCAAAGGTTTAATAGTTTTTCAACATAAAATGTTTAAACTTTGTAAAACCAATATTACTGAATGGTATGATAAGCAATTGCATATACACTGCCAGTGGGGAGTCCAAAAGATTTCTGCAGATGCACATATTGTCTTTTTCTGAAGAAGTGAGTGAGACTCTCAGGATAAGAGTCAACACTGGTGAACACTTTTTAGGCCACTATTGCCATCAGAGGGATATTGTATTTCATTCTAAAGACATGTTGCCACTTCTGGATTGCCCAAGTGCAAGGATTTTTCTAACTCTGAGCAAGACTCCATTCAGATCACAGAATGCATGGCATGAAAATTATCCAGGATACTGTGTTATTGTTGGCTATTCTATATTACAGTGAACTCCTGGCTGCCAATAATAGAAAATGCTCATAGCAACTCTAGGGCCTATACACTAGCTAGTAAGGGGGTGAGTAGTGCACACTAGACACCAGAAAAGGGTCTGCATTATATACTAGTCACCAGAGAAATGGGTTATCTTTGTACACTAATCTTCAGAAAGAGGGTGCGTATTGTGTGAGCTCTGCATTCTATATTAGCCACCATTGTACGTATGTTTTGTATTATAAATTATTATAAACAGGGCATTGTACTCTAACCAAAAGAATGACAGATTCTAATGTACAGCAGGGACAGAGAAAGGACTCTGTATTATACACTATCCATCAGGAAAGCGTCATTGCTGTTTAACAGTCACTAGGAAGTGGACTGTAATGTACAGCAGCCACCAAGAAGTGGATCTACATGATATACCTGCGCGAGGGCGCACGCAGGATTGTCAGGGGGGGTTCCCCCCCCCCGACCCAAAAAAAAAAACATGAGAGAGAGCTGCGCCCGCGCATGTGCAGCAGCTCCGTTCAGGCAGCGCTGTCCTATACAGCAGCCGCGGCGCTGTCAAAGAAGCGTTCGCGGCTGCTTCTTTGACAGCGCCGCGGCTGCTGTATAGGACAGTGCCGATATGGTGGGCACTAAGTTAGCGATGGGGGGGTTTCTGGAGACTCAGAAACCCCCCCTGTGTGCGCCACTGCTGCCATCTGTACATTGGAAAACAATTGTAAAGTGTATCTCTGCTATGTTCATTAGAAACTGGAAGTTCTGTAGAACACACAAGCAAACCAACAAGGGGTATGTGATTTATACTGGTTACCAGGAAAGGTGAATATATTATGTACTAGTCACCAGGAATGGGGTTTGTGTTCTATACTAGCCACCAGGAGGGGGTATATTAGCAAAAAGAAAGCAGTTTGTAAGTCTTGATTTGTAACACATATGTATATATGAAAAACAATTTATAAATTGAGCTTATTATTTCATTATTGTTATGATTGCAATCATGTTGGGTAAAAACAGTATTAAAAAAAGTTCAAGGGATTGTGTAATCTTATGTATACATTTTCGTATGTACCATTTTTCTCCATTGCTGATCAGTTTAATTTTTCCACTTAAGTCCTTCTAATCAGACCATGTTCTATTTCATACATAATACAATACCAGTCTGTTATAGAACGCCACCAATTTCACAGCAAGGTGCAGAGAGAATATCTGTCAGTCACATCAGTCCCTGCCCCCTTTGGAGCTTACAATCTAAATTCCCCGACCCCAACACACACACACAGACTACGGTCAATTTGTTAGCAGCCAATTCACCTACCAGTATGTTTTTGGAGTGTTTTAGAAACCCACACAAACCAGAAGAATATACAAACTCCACACAGATAAAGCTATGGTCTGGAATTGAACTCAAGACCCCAGTGCTGTGAGGTAGAAGTGTTAACCACTAAGCTACCGTGCTGTCCTATGTACCTATATATAGTGCATAAAAGAATGCATGGCATCATATGTATAATTTAATAAAAGGTATACAGCATTACTCCAAAAATATTAGTATGCAGTGCAATTACACCTTGGTACTCGCTTAAATGGAATTGATGTGTTGTCATGCATTTTAATACATACTAATTCAGCAGTGAATCGGCATTGAACTTATTCATGGAAAATCTCCTTTATTTTACAGCAAACATCAAGGAAAGTTATTCACACAAATAGAGAACAAGTGTATTAAAACTTCATGCAGACTTGTCCGTTATATAGAGCCATCCCATGTAGTGTGCTTTAAAATTGCCTATTGAAATGCTATTTGGTTTTCTAAAGGCTGACTGAAGAAAACAAATCTAAAAAAAAAAATTGTTGTTGTCTACTAGGTGTATGTTGATATTTTAAAATTGAAAATTTTGTAATAAGTGTTAAATAATCATATCCATTCCTAAGATTTAATCAATAGATCTTCCTTTAATAAACTAATTTACAAGTATATACCAATGGTTATCTTAAACATATGCTTTGTGTATATTTTAAGTATTAATTAACCACATCATTGATTCTCTTAGCCCCAGTATTTTTTTTCTTCATTAAAATAATGTTCCTTTAATGCATTTATTTTTGACAATTAAGATGCTTAAGTTGCAATGTAAAGAGTTTACTATTAAATTGTCCATTGATTATGTTTTCTTGCAATAAAATATATATATTTATTTATATTGCTACATGGGACTGACCCTTAAAAGAAAAATAATAAAGACAAAATTAACAAACAGATATTGTGGATAATTCACATTTTTTCAGAATACATTTTTGCAAGCATGTTATAAAGTGTTTTTTTTACATTTATGTCAACAATTTTATTGTGCTTTAATTCAGGCAAACCATTAATAAACTTTGCATTCAAAACTTTATAGGATTTATTAATGCCAGGTTGCTCCATTGTGTATATACATATTTTATGCTGTTCTAGATAAATCTATAAATCTTGAAAATTAAACTGATAAATTAATAAGTGTTATGCCTTCCCTGTCTAGTGTAAGGCAGGACATTATAATCGTTATCAGCCAATTATACATATGGTAAAAGAAGGAAAAAAATAAACAATTCTCAACATTCAAAAAATGACAAATGTTTTTGTTTTATATATATATGTATTGTTTGTTGTTTTTTTTTTAATTTTTGGCTAATTTTGTCTTTGTCTTCACTGCAGTAGGTTTTCCGATCAAACTTTTCCCCTTCTTTAAATACTTTAGGGAATTTTCAAACGCCGGGTTGTATGGCTGTTAAACCCCGAACATTGTTCTCCCTGAAAAAAATCATAGCAAAAATGTATTAAACTACAGAGCAACCTGGCACTAACGGGGTAAGCAATTTTTTTTAATTATTTAATTATTTGTCTTAGTAAAATTCACTCCCCTGTTTCTAATAATGTAACTAAACCCAAAAAAGAATGTACCTATGGTTTTTTTTTGTTTTTTTATTTAGAGGATTTTGTTCATATATAAAAGTGAAAAAAATATATACAGACTTAAATCAGTGTTTGCTGACTGGGAGCTGCCATGATTATTTCTCTCAAAGTGGGTGGTTTCCTGCTGTATTTATTGAGATGAAAGAAAATATGTTATGCAAATAATAAAATTAAATTTTTACCTGAACAATTTTCAGTGCCATAAATAAACATGGAAAAGATGGGGAAGAAAGTTGGTGGTCGCATACACTGCTGCAAACAGGATAGCATTTTTATTGTGCCTAGTCAGTGACTTATCTTCAACAGACTTTCAGAGAAATATGGCAGCATGCAGTAAGCAACTTCTGAATAATTGTCTGATTTAACAGAGCTGTTCTAGCATTTAAAAGTAAGAGGAGATAGAACAAGTCACACTTTTTTAAATTATGTACAATTTATTCTTTATTTTTTGGGTTTAGTTCATCTGAAAAGAAAGGGATGTGTATTCTGCATATGGGTTAAAATGTATCAATATGACGACATTTCCTGTAACAAATGTGTTTATGTTTAACTTAAAAATCACAATGTGCATCAAACTCTTTGCGTAGCCTTCACCAAATGTCATTGATCGATCTTCTTTCATTCTAAATATTTGTTTTGAAGTTGTGCCTAACTGCTATTGTGCGAGCTCCTTTTCCCACACATTGATCCAATAGCTGCAATTATCTAGCATTAGCTTAATAAAAGCATTCACATTTCTTTTTTATCTCTCAAACAGTTAACTGATCACAAAACCTCATGCAACATTTGCAGACATCAATTTGAGGCACATTTTAAATTACATGATACCCTGTACCCTCCAATATTAAGCATGTCAACAGATTATAAACGCAAAAGATAAAACATGACACTAAAGGTGTCTGTTGTATAAACCAGAAACAAACATTGTGAAAATATAAATTATTAGCAGTTCTTATTACCTTTGGCTGTTTTAAGAAATGTTCTGAAAGAGCAGATTGCAAAACAAAATATAAATAAAAGTCCACTGAATGCAAATAGTTTATTCACACAAATTTAATCAGATTTCACAAAGGTTTGGTCCATAAATATTCAAAGGGAATTCTATACAATGTATTTTTCAATAAACAAAAAATAAAACATGGACATTTGTTCTCTACCACAAACTGTACTGAAACATGAAGAAGATGTGTATATATAAGGTCATTCAATCTTTATCCAACTGACCCGTTGCTTTGAATATCACCTCTCTCTTGTAACAGATCATTGAAAATCTTGACTTTATACTTTTTTTTATTCAGAAATAAGAATTAACCGTACAAAACTATTGAATTGTCAAAAAGGAATTCAAACAGTTAGTTTAACAAACTACACAAATTTATCCTGATTTTCACAAAGTACTTGAAAGTACAGTAAGGCACTTCTAAAACTGAGATTCAACCCCCCAAAAAAGGAGTTTAATTCATCTTTATAAAGGCAGGATATACAGACTGGGTGGAATATGTAGCCTGAAGAAAAACGAATATTTACGTACAGAACTTTATCAATACATTGATGATATATCATGTGGAGGCAGCCATCTTTCATTTGTAATGTTCTTAATGCACAGAGGTCATAAAGCAATTGAAACAAACAGTCTAATTAGGTAATCTAGGCAAGGGAAATCATGTAAAATATCAATTTCATTGTTTCACTAGTCTACAAATCATCAACTGTGCATTGGCATTCATTAAATTAAATAGTATTGGATATGGCCAATCATATTTATTGTTTAAATGTTACTTTAAAATAGCAGTGTATAAATATTAATTACAATTTGATACTCAAAACATTTGGGGTTTTTTTAAGCTTTGTATCACGAATCTAACAGTACCTTTCCTTATTTGGGAAACAACAGCCTAATTAACATATATTAGTTATATACGTTTTCATAACCCTATCATTGCAAGAACCCTGAGCCATATTAATTACATTTTAATAAGCCTCCTAATATACACGTAATCATTGTTAAAAAGTGTGGATTCCTACCTTAAATAATGGGGAAGTGAAAATATATAATATTATATATATATTATATATATATATATATATAATTTTAGTGGCTTTGGTTTATATGCCAATTCATTATAAAGGAAGGGTTTCATAGTATGAAAATAACAATGTTAGTGCGATTCATCCAATGCAGAAATACCGCACTGACCAAAATGATGACATGGTACAATACTGAAAAAATTTATAGAACCTATATTGGCACTATGGGAGGGCTGAAGTATTGCAGTAGAGTTAACATGCCTGAGCATAGGGATTCACAAAACACCATATCCCTCAGTATGTTACCATATATTAAGTAAAAATTAGAAACGTGAATAAAGATTTCCATGAAAACAACTTGGCGCTATCCTAATTATTGAAAATACACAATGTACAGCAATCATACTACAAATTTCAAATGGCCACCTCACATCATTATTCTCAATATGATGTTCAGCCTCTTGTCCAACATTGAGTTTCAGCAATGATTCAAAACGATTTGCGTTTTACAATGGGAAAACATATTTCAGCATTATTATATAGTGCAGCATGTTAATTTATAGGATTTTTGTCTTAACCCCTTAACATAAAACACTAATTTAATGTGCAAACGCTTGTGTCAAGCAACACATGGATTAAGAGAATGGTACACAATCATTTAATGAATAAAAAAATAACATTCACCAATGTCAAAGGCATTTGCCTTAAATTCAGAATGTTAGATAATGGCAATGGATTCATTAGGCCTATGGATCTCCTTGCTTCAAATGTACACTATACTTTTTATGTTGAAATCTCTACATATTTTTTATTGCATCCTGGATGAAATAGGATTTGTATATAGCACCATTTGTAAAAGAAAAACTATAGTGTGATGTACAAGATTGTCAGATTATCATCCTGTATAGAGATTTGTTTATTTAGCTCAGAAAATAGCAGCAATCTAGTGAATATCTGCTTTTTTTTGTACTTCTCTGGTGTCTTGGACACTTTTGCAAGAATATCCTGAAATTAAAATTTTATGAATGAGAAAGTGTTTTTGTGTCATATTGAAATGTGACCTGTCTTTACTTTCATAGTTTCAATAAAAAAATATCCAACCAAACGTTCATTATGCTTTTGAAAACAATCACTGTTAACTTCAAATGTTTATTGACATGGTGCTTTCAAATTATAATTGTAATTAATTCACAAGATACAATAAAAATAACAGGAGATTTTTTTTTTTTTTATCTTAACCCACATCCAATATGGAAACATTAATATATGACCATTTGCACATGACATTTTATACAAAAGTAACAAAAATATTATATATTAGAAATACTTAATGTTTGTCTGGTACAATCTGATTGAATAAATTTAAAGAAAATCAATGAAAAAAAGCCCACTTTTCACAAAACATTTTTCTCACAAATCATATTTTGCTTATTTCCATCTAACCTGAAAAAATAGATACTAAAACATAATTTCAAAGCAATATTCTGGATATGTACAATCATGATTGTTTCTTACAATTAAATATGTATTTTTTTTAATAAAATATCAACTTTATAGTTGTTTTTAAATATTCAGAAATGTGTTTTTTTTTTCTCCAAAATCTGATAAATTAGTAAAAAGAAAAATATCAACACATAGCACTATTGGAGTAAAAAGTAACAATTACATTACATTTGACAAGCAGCAATTTTAAAAAGAAAAATAAATAAATAATAAAATAAAAAAAATGGGGTACAGCAGATTGATGTTATTAAAATTATTATTTTTCCAATACCAAGTTAAAGTACTTTTGGCATTAGAATGACTGAATTTCTAAAACACAAATTGGCTTGAATGCAATATAAAATTAACACAGGAAGTGCAGTGCACACAGGTTGTCAAACTAAATTTATTATAAAAAAAAAAAAAAAATTGATATTATTGAATTCTGTGGTGTTTTGGGGTGTTCTCTATTCCTGACTTTGATTTATTAAAAGACAACTAGACAAAAAAATTGTAAGTTGTTCCAAAAAATATATTTCACTTGTAACATTCACAAATATATGGAGAAATGTTCCCATACTGGGGCTGCGAGATTTATAAAAACGTTTGCAAAGAAAAAAAGTGGCGCCCTTAGCAATAAACATTTGCTTTTATTTTCCAAAGTGCGCTAGAAAAATGTTGAAATCTGGTTGCTATGGGATATATCACTTTTTGGACACGCATCTTCCTAGATTCTTCCTAGAATTTTTATGTATATATTTTTGAATGCTGCTAGTGGATCTTTCATACACCGCAATTTCCATGTTGGGTTCAGTGGTCCATTAAAAATCAGCAACTTAGATACAAAAGAAATCACCAAGTTTACAACCTTCCCATTCTCAAAGAAGCCAGTGCCAGACCCACACATAGATATTAAATGGCAAAATGTAAAAAAAAAAAAAAAAATGGCACTCCAAAAGTGGTATAAAGTCACCTTCCCATACTGGGGATAATGCATGGAATAGTGGAGGGCAGTGTACTGTCATGCGCTCAAAGCCAGAGGACAAAACTGGAATCATACTGATGCGTGAAGCTATGTCTCTTATCCATATGTCAAATTATTGCAATATGTTATACTGGCTTAGTTTCATCAGTGTATGCTATGCACTTTACTTTCTTCCTAGCCACACCAACTTGGAGGCTTCAATCTGTGAATACCAGCTTGAACCCTGTTGACTTCTTGAAGCCACTGGAGCAATAGAATGACAAATAACAAATAGGACCACGATAATTCACTGCTTACCACCACTCTGGGTCCAATGTGTTTCTTCACTGCTTATCTTGTTGGACTTGATTTAATATATCTGTGTGGATGTAGCACTGTTGGGCTGGGGGGGTTGGAAACAGCATTCGTGTTGTCTCTAAACCTTTGCTGTTGCTTCGTACAACTAACAAGATCCTTGGACCCCCTACATCTCCAGGTAAGGCTTAAGACACAGCACTTGTGTAAAATGTGCTCACATAAAGCCTGAGTCATTAAGGAAAGGGGCAAAAAAAAAGAAGAAAAAAAAAAAAAGAAGAAGAAAAAAAAAAGTAAAATGCTCCCGGCTACAAACCATGTTACAATGCATGGGTTGCAAATTAATTTATTATTTTGCACATAAGCTAAATACTGGCTGTTTTTGAAATTTAAAAGTTGATCTAGGACATGCCCTACTCCAACTATAAATCTCTCCCCACTTTTTAAGATTACCTCCCCCTCCAATGCAACATGGCTTTGCCCAGGTGCAAAGTTACTCCTTTTTTATGCTTTGCTCTCCTTAATAACTCATGCCCAGAATGTATTTGTTCATCTCTGGCACAGTAACCTGATCCTGCCTCCATTAATGCAGTAAAGAATAATTTATCAACGTGGATTATATTTTATATTTCTTATTGTCTGTGTGACAGATCTTACAGGAAACTTGATAGCAGATAACACATTTTTGTGTGTTTATTGATATAACTATCCAGCTTTTAGCCAATTATTTTTTCCAGGCTACTGTTCAAAATACTATACCAGTTCTCATAGGGCCCGATTTAGAGTCAGACACAAGGATGCAGTGTTTGTTCCACAAAGGGAATTGTAAAGTAATGTGGAGCACAAAATATATTGTAACTTCAAAATGCTGAAATCTGCTGAGAGTCTCAGAGTAGTGAACATTCACAACATTTTCTGTTTTAATACACTGAACACTTTGTAAATGTCATCTTGAAGATATTGCTGTGTCAAATGGAAATACTGTAATTTTATTGTATGCACCTACAAACTTTTTTTGCATTTTTTTCAAGGTTATGGAAATAAGTAGAATATAATTTCTTAGAGGCACTTATAAGGATGCGTGCATTTGAATCTTACCTCAGTTTTATTGATTGTGACTGAAAAATAAAACGAACAACAGTTTGTGTTTCCTTAACTTCTCTGAGTGTGTTCATTGCCTACTGGTTGGTTGTCAAGAGGCAGAACAGCAGAGAGAGAAGATGGCAATTCTGCATTTAGGAGGACACTGGAGACACTGACAGTCAGATCAGTACAGGCTGACAAGAAGAAGAAAACAGAGGACGGGCATGTATTTCCATTGGAGGCAATATATTAAAATGACATCAAATATTGTTAGGAACTTTCAGTCCAGATGAAACCCAAGAAGTTTCTTAAATACTGGAATTTGTATTTAATTAGTCAGACTGCTCCAAATTAATTGAATTCTTAACATAAAATAAGCGAAAAGACAGCAACAAGTGGGCAGCCATAGTGATGCAACCAATGTGGATCAGTGAAGATCACAGTGAGATAAGTGCAGGGGATAAGAGGATAGTGTCAGATAACCTCTACAGAGTGTGATTACATTACTGCACCAGGCTCCAGCACGGAATTAAGACAGATATATTTCATGGATGAATCATTGACAATATAGCGCACAATAAAATATATGAAAAGTTGCCTGTGTCCTGCATATCTTTGCCCTACAAAGCATTCATCCACGTGCCCCTGTGATGATTATGCATGTTCAGGCAACAAAGAAAGCACACAACAAATGCTTTTATGTGGTGATTAATTCACTGAGTGACTGCTGAGTGCATCCTTTATCTTCTATAACGTTCTGTAGGTATTTCTCAAAAAGAGGGTAAAAAAAATGCACAGTATTGCAATGGAAAAAAAGAAGAAGAGACAGCAGGAGAAGAGTCTTACTAGGTGCTAAAAAAGATTGGTGAGGGTAGTTTGAGAAGGGCTTCCAGACTCATGTGTGTCCATATTTGGGGTAACGGATCCCCCGATATTGAGGGAGGGGCTGGTGAGGTCTGATAATGTGGATGCAGCACCGGTTGGTGTTAGTGCAGCACTGTCCGCGGATGCTGGAGCGCTGAGAGAGGAACCTTCAACCTTATCGCCTCCCCCATTCTCCTGCCGTAAAAGGTTCCTTCTGAATTTCGCCCGTGCGTTTTGAAACCAAACCTGCAAACCAATCCCAGGGCATTCCTTTTACCGATTATTTCTTTCTTTCCCAGATTTCTAACTGGGTGTGCTTTTTAGTTACTTCTTAAAAGACTTTTACCTTACTCTAAATGATATCTACAAGAGGCAACCTTTCCACAGCCAAAACTCACACTCAAACTGAAAGGGACCATTTCTATTGCACTCAGGGCAAATAAGCCTATATTTCTAATTTAGGAATTTGATTAGTTTCTGTGTGTGTAATGAATATAATTGCTATACAATACATGAAATTTGGCTACAGATGAACAAGGTTGATTCCATTGCATTAGATCACCAACCTGTCTTTAGTGAGTGGAATTATGTTGTCATGAGTGAAAATAGAGGTCAGTGAAGGAATAAAATTAATATTTGCCTAGCAAGTGAGACAGAAATCCCAATAAATTGTGATACAATGGGTGAAACTGCAGCCATGTGAATGAGACAGCAATGTATAAGTAAATCTATCATTTAGCTCAGGCCTATCCAACCTGCGGCCCTCCAGATGTTGTGAAACTACAAGTCCCAGCATGCCCTTCCAGCTATCAACTGGTTGTCTACCTGCAAAGCATGCTGGGGCTTGTAGTTTCACAACACCTGGAGGGCCGCAGGTTGGACGGGCCTGATTTAGCTAATAGGTTTGTTAATGAAAATAATTGAAAAGAACTTGTTATTGCATGAGACTGTCTTTTGTTATGTAAATTTGCTTCTCAGGTATAGATCAGTGTTTTTTATTGAGCTACACTCCCTTGTGAAATTGCCTCCTAGGTCTGCCTTCCAAAAAAAAAAAAAACTATTTCAGTGACAGACCTTATATTACTATACACATATGTACATAAGGACTTTTCCTTGCAAAAGCAGTCAGCAGGCTAACTTTAGTCCTGACACATTCAGCAGGTAAAAGTCTTAGTAAAAAGGGGAAATGTATATAAGGTATTATACTGGTATTTACAAAAGGAAGAAATAGCAGCTCACCTGAAGGACCCTTTTGGTTAATCCTGTTTTCTGAGCCAGTTGTTTCAAATCCTTTGCATCTGGATTGTGGTTTATGGCAAAATACGACTTCATAGTGCGGAGCTGGTGATGTTTAAAGGAGGTACGCATACGTTTCGATTTTTGAGATTGAGGGTATGATTGGTCTCTGTCCAAATCTGTGTCATTCTCATTGCAACCTGGAAAGAAAAGCAGGCGATTTACGAGAATTTTGTTGTGCTCCCCACAATTAGACATTTATTGGCTTATTTGTGTTTTGTGACACTTCAAAATGAAGTTGCATATCTGATCTTTGTCTGAAAAACACAGTAAAACACCACCACATAAAGACAAGTTTAATCTGTCCTAAACGGTAAATTATTTAGGGCATTCATATAAAAGTTCCACATCTCTGCCAGTATTTAAGGTTTTAGCAAATTTAGAAACACCTGCTGTGCTTCTTTGCTCCACTTTCTGTTTTATCACAAGAAACCAAGAAACATAACAGCAGACCTAATTAAGTAATTATCTACTGATAAAAATGTTTAAAGAAGCTACAACATGTAAAACACTGATGTAAATAGATCTCCATATTATAAAAACGCTTTTCTTTTGGTATTTATCTGTAAAGGAGATATAGATATAGATATAGATATAGATATAGATATATAGATATATATCTCAACCGTACAATTACTACTCATGACAAAGCATGTGTGGGCAGCATTGAAACTCAAAATTCATCTGCCACCTCTATAGAGGAAGTATTTCCCAAATGTCTTAAACCAGTGATTCCAAACTAGATGTTCTGGAACCCATGGGGTACTTGAAGCGTTCCCTGGGGGTTCTAAAAAAAAAAAAAATGAAAATATCAGTAATGGCTGCACTACTGATCTTATTGTCAGGTGGATGGATCTACTTGTGATGTGTCTCCTGGCCGGTGACATATCAAGTGCAGCCAGGGAGCCAGGAAGGGAGGAGGTAGAATGATCAGAATGGCCTGTCACTATATGGAGCGCTGCAGCTTGCCACAGATTTATTGTAGCTAGTAAGGAATTTGTAGTTCCACAGCATACTTGCCTACTCTCCCGGAATTCATGGCATTGAATAGCGGGGCTTAATAGTGTTGTTAAGCCCCACCCCCGCTATTCAATACCGTGAATTTTGGCATTTTATAGTCGGGGCGGATCTCCCGGGGGAAAAGTTTTGAAAGTTGGCATGTATGTTCTACAGTATCTGAAGATATGAAATATTACTATAGTAATATTGTAGTCTATTCTTCTTTGCAGCAATTTCAGTGGGCTAGATAGCTTTTTGTTTAGCTTGTATATGCGTGCGCCTTTATTTGGCATTTGTTCAGGGGTGGGAGGCCCAAGAACTAATGGTACACGCAAGACCACTCATTTCTTAAGCTCCCCTTGGTTAGAGGACTGCAGATCACTGCCTCCTCTTGAAGTACATACTTTCACTAATCAGTGAAAGGCACACTTTTGAACAAAAATAAAACCATGTTTCCTACCCATACTTTCCAACTCTCCCGGAAAGTCCGGGAGACTCCCGAAATTCGGGTCAGTCTCCCGGGCTCCCGGGCGAGCTGGCATTTCTCCCGCATCCCAGGTTTCACCGAGAATCGCTTCATCTCGGTGATTCACGCCATTTTGGAGGGCGGGAGGGGGCGGGGCGAAGACAATCGCGTCATTTTGGGCCCGCCCCCGCGACAGGGTCACGGGGGCGGGGCCAAATGACGTGATTGGCCTCGTCCCGCCCCTTCCCAACCTCCAGTCACGCCCCCTCTCCTGGAAATCCGGGAGTTGGCAAGTATGTTCCTACCTAGTAAATAACAAATATAAACCAAGAGAGCTAATCCCCTCTTTGAGGCTAGAATGGACAATGAATCACTGGTTAAACAAGGGAAGTAAAAATATTGGCCTTGACACAAAATGCAGCAGCATCAACTTTTGACTGATCAGCCATGTGCTGAATCGCCACCTCCCCTCCAAAACATCTTTATGACTAACAAAAAGATAATCTCTCAAAATGCAAGAAAATAAAATATGGCAATGATTACGTCAAAATTGGTTTTACATATATTGGGCATCAAGAGCAACTAAAACGAGAGTGTGTTTGTGGTGGAGCGCTACAAAACATTTGGGGGGTTCCCAGGGGGGGGGGAATCTGTAGGGGGTTCCTAGTGTAAAAAAAGGTTGGGAAGCATTGTCCTAAACAATGGACCTCTGCCATTCTGCTAGCAGGTGACAGTGATTTTAAATATTTATTTCAGGATGACATTTCCTTTAAGGAAAGCTGTTGTTACGGTCTATTAGTAGCCCCCCCCCCCCCACACACACACTTCCCCACCAAGCTCTACGCTGCCCCATTTTGACTTATGTCAATAAGACTGAACATAATGGAGAGTTAGCTTCTGCATCATGCGAGCTCCACTGCACAATGCAGGGATATCACACAGTGCATATAATCAGACAAGTAGGAGGGAGCGCACTGCACTGCATTCGCGTGGTCTCCCTCCTATCTCAGCGGGTTCTGGGCTTAGTGACAAATGTAAGTGGGACATCTTAGTTTTATGTGGGCATGTTGGGGAATTTTGGAGCAAGTGAGAGGTCAGAGTGGCTTTTGTGGGCATTTTTTGACAAGTGGGAGATCTAGCGGTATATGCAGGCATTTGTTTGGCAAATGGGGGTCTGAGGGTCCTGACTGATTTCTTATGTCAGGTTATATTAGATTTTATGTTCTGTTATAAATATAAAACATGTGAGTGCTATCACGATGCTGCCCTGTTTGTATATTGAGTTTTAAACATCATAAGCCAATTCAAAATAATGGTTAATTACTGACTTAAATGTTATACTGCTCCTTGGACTGAAAAATCCCTTTAAAAACACTAAGCGGAGTGATTTTCTCCACAGAACTATAAGGAACATGACCACTGTATGTGCATGTGTTTGTGTATACCTCCTATTGGGAGATACTGTGTGTTCCACTAAGTGATGCCCCTTAATGCTGTGTATACCAGCAGCAGGTGTGTGAGACATTGAAGGGATGCTTTCAGGGGAGGGTGCCCAACACATCTGAATCACTGGACATGCCCGAGTGACATAGCATGCTCCAAATGTATCTCGCCTTGTACAGCATGAACACACCCTCTTTTCAGGGCCATCTTCTCCATTGGGCACGATGGGCAGCTGCCCGGGGGCCCCACGGGCAAGGGGGCCCCATAGGCATGGCTCTTAATGAGAATAAATAATCCTGCAAAAGAAAAAAACTTGCAAAAAAAAAACTACAAGGGTCACTGAGCAAGTACATCTATCTATCTCAATCTCTATATATCTATATCTATATCTGTATCTGTATACATCTATATATCTATATCTATATCTAAGGGCCCCGGTGAACTGCTTTGCCCGGGGGCCCATTATGTTGCTAAGATGGCCCTGCCTCTTTTTGTGCATATATACTCTGTCCCCAATCCTAAATCATAATTGTTGGGAGGAAGGACTTATGTTCATGTGTTGTAAAATACCACCTAAATGAACAAATTTAGATCACTTGAAGTTCAATATTAAAATCTTTTTATATATTAAGCAGTCCTGCACCTTACCCATGCTCCTAGCAAGGAGCACAATGTTCCCCCCAGCACAAGAAGTTAGATATTACATGCCTACAGACCCCAACGTCATCTAAATGTAAAGCTAATATTGTTTCCTTTGATGAGCCACTGATGATTCTCCAGCTGCCAAGTTATTTTTGTTCTTCGGTGTAAATAATAAAAAACATATAGCTCAAAGTAAAAAAAAACTTATCTTAATTATAGTCTTGAAATATTTCTGCATAATACACAAGGGATATTAATATATTTATATGTTTCTGTAAATATCATCTGCTATTAGGTTTTACTAAATGCAGAGCTTTAAGACTTAAGACCCCATCTTGTGTTGTTAGACATGTCTGTATGTAAGCAGGAAGTGTTGCCTAATTGTGCTGCCTTCTGATATGACACAGGTCTACTCTGCTCTCTGCATTAGATATTATTGTATCAAGAGCAGCTTTGGGGCCCATTCAATTAGCCGTGAGGTGGCATAGTAGCATCACACGTTGTATTTCCTCGTGACGTTCAGGTAATGATCTTCGCTCATAGAGGTGTAAGCAAAAATTAGCTAAGTTTACATTAGTATAATTGCCTTTTTTGGTGTGGATGAACACAACAAGCAGCTAACTGAATCAACCCCATTTTTGTCATATACAAAGATAATGGGAATTTCTAGATGAGATTTAAAAATACATGGCTAAAAAACACAGTTAGTGGCTAGAAAGAAGAAACAATATAGTTACTAAAAAATGCAAGATAGCCTGTCCAGGCCAAAAAATACTTTGCTACATAGTTTTTTTTTCACATTTTAATATTCCAAGCTAGTGTGAAGGCTAACATTTAATAACAAAACATTTCTGTGTTTCATTAAAGTTAACTTATTCAAAATAGAATATGAACGGCAAACATAAGAGGCTTGGCTTGCGTGAAGAATTATCTTCTAAATCGCTGTGTATTCTGAGGGACATTACCAAAAAACTGGTTAACGGGCATGAACCTCCCATCAGTAAGGCACATACTAGCTTAATCTCTTGGAAAATCCATGAAACCCAAGATTTCGGCAGTGCTCCCGGACTCCCAGTAGAGTAGGTCACCCTGCCAGACCCTGGCTACTTTCTTCTGAAGTAGACAGGGCCTTGATGACACAATCTGACGTGTATCCATGCAATGACACAAATCCCTTTATGTGCTTCAGCGGTGGGGGAGGGGCTGGGCTGTGATCACATTGTCACACCACCTCCACTTGTCCCTTGGACCTTGCCTCCGGGATATCCCCAAAGGAGAAATTCACAGTTAATATTTGTACATTAGAAAAAAAAAATGCAATTTAGCCTGACAAACTCTATGCGACTGGTATATTTAGTCTCCATCATGTAGCCTGCCCATGCTCTAACTGCAGGAGGAAGTGGACAGCTCCCGCTATCACCAAGATCCTTGGGAAGAAGGGAGGAAGCTGGGAGAAAAATGTACTTCCTTCCTCAGTCATCTGTGAGGAGACGTGTAATATCCAGAGAACACAAGGCACTGGGGGGGGCAAATGCCCCCAGTACTGCCTGCACTGCCACATGCACCATGCTTGTCAAAGACGAGTGAAGAACTGAGTGCACTGTGAGCAAATAGAGTGAGCATTTCCTGCTTGCTCCTATACTCAGTAACAATCATAGTCGACATCTGTCTGGGGAGATGTTCACACCACATTTCCAAAATGTGTAATAAGTTTCTATAAATGGCCTCCAAACAGGCTACTTGTGATTTTCATACAATTCTGTGCATAAGATGTATTTATATGCCTAAACTACAGACCCATAAACATCCCTCCCCTTCACACTTCTGTCTTGATTACGAATGTGGACCACAGGTAAGAGAATCGGTTATGTAGCTTAGTAAATCAATCTACAAGTATGGTTAAAATAAACGTTTTTGATAAAATGCAGCCAAGAGGCCATTAGGGGGCACTGCAACACTGCAGCCTGAAACTTTTCATTTTATTATTCTAGACAAATAAGTGCCAATATCTAAGTAAAGTATAATTATAATACAGTACTGAGTGCTATTATTTTAATAACCTGCCAATCATTTGTTTATGTTCATTTTAGATTTTATAATTACAATTAAGAAAATGTATGTATAAGGGGAGAATATTTATATTTAATACTATGTACTATGTAATTTTGATAGTAATACCATCTTTAATCAAAACTCAGCTCGATCCCTATGAAAATCAATTTCTGCATTAATTATAATATACATGAATATTAGAACTTTGGAAACTTTCCAGCATTATTGCACATGTGTAGTGAATATTATAGTATATGCCATTAATGCACTAATCTTACATATTACTGTTTATAGCTGGTTGTTTGTAGGCAAATTATACATTTTATTTTATAAGATTCTTAACCTCTTCTAACATAGATTCTGGCCTTGACTCCAGTACCACAGTATTATTACAGTTGTAGACCACTTCCACTCTAACATTGTGCACTGGTGAAACCTTTGGACTGAAGTTGTAGAATGTTTGTATTGTTCAGAGTAAAACTAGTTATTGCTGCAATAAGGTCTAGATCATACTTGCCAAGTTTCCGGGTGAGGGGGCGTGACTGGAGGGCGGGAGGGGGTGGGGAGAGGCAAATTGCGTCATTTTGGCCCCGTCCCCCGTGAAACCCATAATTTGCATCGCGGGGGGGGGCCAAAATGACGCGATTGGCCTCGCCCCGCCCCCTCCCGTCCTCCAAAATGGCGTGATTCACAGAGAATCGCGTCAAATGACATGATTCTCTGTGATATTCAGGATCCGGGAGAAATGCCAGCTCGCCCGGGAGCCCGGGAGACTGACCCGAATTTCGGGAGTCTCCCGGACTTTCCGGGAGAGTTGGCAAGTATGGTCTAGATATTGCTTAAAAATAGCTTTGCAGAAATCAGAATATCAATATCCTCTAATAAAAACAAATATTTATTATCAGTCCTGGTTTTTTTTGCTTCATTTATTAGCTAATGAAATAGTATTATCACAATATGTGTTTCTTAAAGAAAAGTCTGCTTTAAAAACAAAGAAAACAAAACAAGATATGTTGGAATAATTTGTTGTACTTTTCTCAAACTGTGCACCATGTTAGTTTTCATTTGCAATCCTAGGTGTAAATAGTGAGAACTATACACTAGAACCAAAAACAACAATCATGGCAACCATTGTGATAAAGCCAAAGTTTAAACAAAGGCAGATCCCCACAAAAATGGATCTTAGACTGCAGACTGAGGGCTTCATTTACAGTCGGATGCAATTTACATTGAAGTCACAAGTGTAAATTGTATCCCATTATTTACACAGTTTTTAGAGTGGCATGGATCTTTAGATCCGTGCGACTTAGAATACGGTGCAAATTGCACAAACACTCCTATTTATCTGCCTTATGGGTCAGCGTGAAAGGGTATCCATACACAGTGCCCTGTAAAGCAAATAATTAAATGAAAAACAAAAATTCTTGTTTTCCCTACAAACAGCACAAGGGTTGATTATGCTGTTTGGGAAGGGGTGCACACACTTTTATTTATATTAATTATTTTTTACTTTGTTTAATATATCAGGGTCTGTTGCACCAGCTGAAAGCACCAGCAAAAGACACATCTCCTAGAGACCTCCTATCTCTGGTTGCTTTCAACTCAAAATAGCATGTAAAGAGTGTGAACACACCTTTACATTGCTAGGCTCGCCCACTACCTCCCCCGTTCCACCTCTCTAAGCGCTGAGAGGTGCAACTGGGAGATCCGTCTCAGTCGGAGTGCAAACGGAGACGGATCTTTTGGCCAAAAGTGCTTTTTCCGCTGAACAAAAGGACTTGCGTCTGACTGTAAATGAGGCCCTGAGTGTTATAGCTATTAACGCAGTAATAAAATGGGGGTTTCTAATAACCGTTTCCTCACGCTAAACCACACAGCCGTCGTGCTTGGAGTGAAAGGTTGACCCTGAATTTGTATTTATTGTTGATGGAGTGTAGTACCTTCTTTTAGCATCCAGATGTCACTGTGGCAATTGCTGTCTATATAAAATATCACCCCACATACAGCAATAGAATCAGTGGCATCTGCAAACTATAAAAGAGCAAAAAGTGTTAATAAATTTGAATGTTGCGTCATGCATCAATGGTAGTATACCTTTTTCCATTCCTTGGGAACTACTCTATAATATATATTCATGTATTCAAAATGCCCCTTTAAGCCAGACCTGTAAGTATCACTTATTTATCTGCATTAAAGAATAACTAAACCTCAAATGTCCAAACACATTGTTTGAATTCCGTTTTATATTTCATTGTGTAATATAGTTTTCCCCAGTGCCTGGTTTCAGCTCACCGGCCATGTCAGAGACATTTTATCTTAATGTATTTTAATTTGTTTTATTCCTAACTGCTTACATCCCCACATCAGTAACATGAGGTATGTGTGTACACATTTATAGAAGTATACAATATGTGAAGGTTTAGGAAATGCAGATTATAATGATACATTTGCACCACAAAGTAAAATTATTTATTCATGAAATGTCTAAATAGAAATGTACAGAAAAATGGCTAAGAAAATATTAAATAACAGCGATAAAAATGTATATTACTGTTAATATTTTACAAGACCCTACATTGCATATATATTCTCCTTTATCACGAACATTATTGTAGTAGTACTTTTGTCATTGCTGTTCATGTAGTCAAAGAATAAAGGCTACACACACAGCAACAGCAATGATATCAGATTATAAAGAGGTTTTATAACCCAATACATAAAATCCATTACTTTTGGATTTCTCCAATTTCCTTTTATTTATTTTTTAATTCTCAAAGAGATCAAGAAAACATGATGTTTATACAAGTCCTCTTATTGATATGACAAATATGCCCACATCTTGAATAAGCGACATCCCAATATTTTTTTAATTTTTTCAATACACTAAACTAGAATATATTAGAAGAGTTGCACATTTATGGATGGAGTTTTTTCCTTTGTCATAGTAAAATAAACAATCTGAATGGCAGTAAAAAATTTGCTCCAAACGGGTGACAGTAAACGATAATTAGGGAGAAATGACAGGTGTTTTTGTAGTCCCAAGCGGCAGTGAAGGGGTTATAAGATATCGTTGAGCTCAGGGCTTTACCGGATAATTAAGTGCTGGTTGTTGGCCAAGGGATTCCAGTGTCATTTCTAATTAATAGGAAATAATTAGCACAGGAGGTGTCCTATCCATCTACATCACGCATCACAGGATGCACATTTTCCAGAAAGAAGGTAGTACAGAGCCAGAGTTGGCCAAAGTATGCAAGAGACGGGTTTTGATCCCATGTGGAAAACTATTGGCAATGAAAGGCTCCAGTTTTTTTTAAGCAACCATATAATGTATTGTAATAGATTCATTTTATATTATTATTAGGATCCTTGCTATTAGATTTATCTTTCATGGCAGAAAAAAGAATAATTTTCATGAATAGAGAGAGGGCTATAGGTGGAATATAGAAGTTACTAGTAACCAAATAATTGTACTAAAATGTTGCTTTCCAATCCGTACTCAGCATGAATCAGCACATAGGGATTAATGGCACAGTTCAATTTGTAATTTACCTCTGTTAAAGCTTTTTATTGGTTGACAGCATGATCACCTATTAACTGAACTCGTACTGTAGTGAAAACTATGGAAATGTCCCTCTTGCTAAACTGTAATATTAGGTGGTTTTCATTTATTAGAGTGCAACTAAATCCCCCATTTACAAAGTTGTGGCACCCAACTAAGTTCATCAAAACTATGTTTTAGTTAGTGAGATTTATTATATCATGTGAGTGGGGAGGCCCGTTATAGTGGTTCATAGCAATTTAACCATTCTCATCGAACAAACCCCACATCTTACCCTGCCACACCGATACACTGGGAGATGGGGAACAAAAATGTAACTGCCATCCCTAGAACAGTGTGGGACTGGGCCATCAGAAAACAAAAATACACACCACCCGGCGGAGCTCTCCTTGATGCGGTGGGGTGCCATTATAATATAATATCCATGCCACTTGATGGTGGAGGCACCAAACTCATGTACCAATTAGGGACAGAGACAATAAGACTACCTCTCCCAGTGCAATGGGGGGGCAGGAAAACGTAATAGCATTTTATTATTCTACTACTAAATCCTAAGTGCTCTTCATTCCCTATATCAGTGTTGGCTAACCTGTGACACTACAGGTGTTGGGAAACTACAAGTCCCAGCATACCCTTCCAGCAATAAGCTGCTATATATTGGCAAAGCATGCTGGGACTTGTAGTTTCACAACACCTGGAGTGTCACAGGTTAGCCAACACTGCCCTATATTCTCCAGTGATGAGACATGTATACAGGTAGACCAACTAAATTGGTTCCACGTACAGCAGGTGGGGCTGGTTGGTGATCCCAGCCAGTGCTATATTATTACGCCACCTATCACTGCAACAGAAGACAGCTAGGCATTCCCTTTGACTCCGTATCACACCAGGTATTGCAGGCTTAGTAAAACTGCATAAGGTTTCAGGTCTTTTACTATGCCATCTACACCACACACCAGGAGTAACTAGACGTGCATATCAGTTTGCTTCAAACATAGAAGGATTTAATGAATAGTAGCACAGACCAGTCTTTTCTAACTTTTATCATCAAGTTCATTGTTTTTGTTTGACTTTTATAAAGTATAAAGAATTTACAGGTCATGCGTTTACATAGCTGCAGGGATTCTAAATAATTTAAATCTGAAGTGTATAGATAGATATATTCAAACTTGTTTTTCTCTGCAGGCCATCACAGATAAAACATATATAAAGGATGATACTACTCAACCTGGCAGTGCTTATTAAATATTTCAACCGCAAGATATTTTAACATTTATTTCCTCTGCAGGTATCTATAAGCCCACTGTAATGCATTGTGCTTTTTCCAAAATGCACATTTAATGTCTCAGTTTCTGCTGAAAACATACCTGAAACTGCTACTAACAGATCCATTTTATATTGTATCTAGAGTAAGAGTGAAGAGACATCTCGGTAAAAACAAAAAAAATTGAAAGTAAACAAAAACAAAAAAATGTAAACAAAAGCCAATAAGTCAGTCAAATAAAAAAACATATCCTACTTTTATTTGTAGCATCATCAAAAGTTTACATGGTTTGTACTCTAGGAAAAATAAGCAACAAAGTTTTGGAGGTAAATAAATGGAACTGCATAAATTGTGTGATCATCAAAAGATCTTAAAAAATCATTTCTTTTAAATAAATGTTGCCCTTTGTCCCCCTATATAATTCCTATGAGATAAAATGCTATATGATCCAATTATTTATTACCTGGTTAAAAAACAAATTATACCGAAAACTTGGTTTTGTGGTATACAAGTAAAGCAATTTATTCTTAGCAAAATTGACACATGCAAATAATTGGCCTGGTTATTAGGGCCATCTAAGTGTAAAATGACTCTGGTTCATAAAAGGAATTGAACAGAAAGTGGGGGTGGGGATACTAGGACTAATGTAGGCAAAGTACATAATGCACTATATTGGAGTAGACTTTCACAGAAATATGGCAATATCCTGGAACAACTTTTGAATGGTTGAGTAAATAGAGCTTACAATTAAAGACAGCAGAGTACACTTCAGCCTCCTCTAAAAATGAGCAAGCATATGTATGGGTTAGGTTCCTCTTTAACATCACAATACATAAGGGAATCAAAATAAAATAAATGCTGATTTGTCTGCGGTGAATACAAGCAGGGCAGAAAGGTACTGTAGAGTGTTCTTACCTGATGTGTAGTTCATGATGTCTACTCCCAGAGCTGGACTCTTTCTCTTCCTGGGCCTCCCCTTCTGCACTGTACCTGTCCCATTGGTGAAGTAGGGAAGCGCAGACAGCCCTCCACCTTTGGCTGATAGCTCAGTATAGTTGAGCTGTGGGTGAAAATCTCCCTGGACCAGGAGCTCAAAGTGAGCCCGGCAGTACACAAGATTTTCCTTCATGCCAAAATGGTCTCCTGTACTCAGGGTCTTGTTACACGTGGTGCAAGTGAAGCAGCTTAGATGATAAACAGACTCTCTTGCTCTCATGACCATTTCTGACGCAGATATGCCAAGGTGGCACCGAGCACACCTCTGCACCGAAAACCTTCTGGAGACAAGCAGAACATTGATTCACTGAGGGGAGTTTACATTTAATCAATCAAATGACCCCACAATAGAAATGTATAGAAACACAGCTGTTCTTAAGATATATGTCTCTACCCCACAGCATAGTATTCTGATATGGTGGTTGTAGACAATTAATTATATATACACCATCATTAATAAGCATGCCCTGTACATAAAACATTATACGTGACATTTATCCTTCAATGGGAATGCATAACATACCCTAACCACACTGTTTTACAACGTAAACATAAGCACAGTTAAAACAATGGTTTAGCCTATGATGTTTTTTCTTTTATCCTTGTTTTATGGAAGGTCCAATAATCTAGTTTTATTTTACCTGTTGAAGTTGCTAAATGCAATTTTAGTGTATTTTATTATCATATATGCTGTATAGGTTAAAATATATTAAATAAGAGTATTTCAAACTAAATAGAAATGTATTATGATCTGCTGATTATGTCATATTGGGCAGGTGTACTGTCTTGTCTGAATAGAGTGTAACAGAATTGCATTATAATCATGTTCAATGGTCAGGTCATATACAGGGCCCCCACTACCATCGATCAAACCTAGACTGTACAGGGTTTTTAATGCCCCCTCAGTGCCCCACACAAAACACGGCCCTCTGACTTGAAGGAGAAGCAGCTAGGAGCTTCTAACTTGTGAAAGTGCTGGCTGCTGCTCAATGTCAGTGTAAGCTGAGATGCTTGGCAAAAATGTTACAGCCAAGGTACACTATCACTGAGAGCATGGGAGGATGCTATAGCAGGGGGAGGGGCTTATGATGAAAATCACGCGTCACCGTGGTCCCACCCCCTATCATGATAGGCTAGAACTGATCATGTGTGTTTAGGGGTGGGGCCAAACAACACAATTCACCGAGCCCCCGTCACCACACACACACCTGCCCCCCCCCATCTCCCAGAGGCAAAGTTGGCAAGTATGATAGATATATTGACACACAATATTTCTCAAATACAATCCCATATTCATTAGCATGGACTCATACCTCAGGTAGGGCACCTTAACCAATGATCACTGTGCACCCCATTCCCCAAAGTTGATAATGAGAATACTATGCACAAAAAACAATTGTCTGACAATAGCATCAGCATTCAAAGTCCATATTATCCAGCAATCGGTGGATGCTGCGGCAAGGGGTTTATGAAATTTGAGAAGATGGTACAGAGAGGGGCTTAGTACATTTACACCTGATAAAAGCATCAGTCAGGGTGTAAGTTGTTCTCATTTTTAGTTTATGGCTCCTCACCTTTATAAAACTCTCCATGTACCTTTATCATTTAAGGATAGCCATCTATGAATTTCTAGGGAATCTTCCAAGGAGTATATGTGCTTTCCTCTGAAATATACGTCAGGAACAAGTGCAACATTTTGATGGGGGATTACTTTCACCAAACTATTCAAAATATATGTGAACACATAGCCTAGAAACCATACAATACAGTACATATTCCCAGGCCCAGCAAAAGCTGTGGGAGTGCTCTAAGTGGTACTTTCTCCCTCAGGTGTTGCATGCTCACTTCCGCTGCTTCTTACCTAGGCAGGCAGAAGGTGGGGGTGGCATCCTCTGCTCAGAAAAATGAAAGTGTGGCACTCGGCTGTATCATCAAGCCAAGCGCCCCACTCCCAACTTATCACTGACATTGGGAACAGCAGCTGACTGCGTGGGGGCACCTCACAGGGCGCTCTGCGTGGGGGCACCTCACAGGGCATTTAAAAAACTGGGTGAGTGCCACTTGACTCATTCTGTATTTTAAGCCCCCCTAATCATTGGCACGGTAGGCAACCGCCTAGGTTCAACTAAGGGTACATCCAACCCCACATAAAGCAACCAGTATATATATGTCCTGCACTTGAAAAGTCTACAAATCATATTGCCCTGCAAAGAACAACCAGTGCAAGTGCACTTGTAGAGCCAGTGCAAGTGAACCTGTAGAGCTAGAAATGCCAGTGCCACCATTTCTCTTCATATTTTAATCAGTTATTCTGGGCTAGAGTGGAGAACATACAGACAGACCGACCAACAGATCAGATGAGTATGAGAAATGGTTTATCAAAACACATCTATCTAGAAAATGGTCTGTGTAAAGGCAAGCAATCCTATAATGCATACACTATAATGCATAAAACATGTATAGTACGTTTGGAAAAAGGTGACCGATAGAACGTGGGCTGTACTTTTCATGTGTTCAGAGGTAGCAAAAAAATTGAATAATTTTTTTTATTGTATTAATTGAATTGGTTCTGGCAGTATGGCATGAGTGTTCACATATGTATAGGACATATTTAATTAGGTTGGTATAGGGCAGCATAAACTATAAATACAGCGCTGGTTACACATATACCATATATTAGCTGTATATACTCTATTATCCGATATGCGATTCAGATGGTTTACACAGTGCTGTACCTGTAATAATCCTCTTTACAGTATATGCTTCCATCTTTTGCAAAACAAGTCAGTTCCGATTCCAAGGCCAGTTTACATTCACAGCATTTCAGACAGCGGAGATGCCACTGCTTGTCCACAGCCAAGAGGTAATATCTGTCAGAGATCTTCCCTCCACATCCTGCACACAGAGCTGGCTTCTCCGGGCTGAGTGGTGGCATTCTCTGTGGTCACAATGAGAGTAACACAAGCAGTTACTGTACAGACATTGTATTATGGGGAAGAGCAGTTATCACATTTATGTCAGTCACACAAGGCAATTACAGATGAGTAACACACAGTTATTCTACCTTTTTACTCACTTTACACCACTAACAATTTGCACAGAAGTTCCTCATTTACGAAGTGCGGGAGGTGTAGCACAAAATCCTCTTTGGCGATGCCCTGAGCAGGTGTTCCTAGTTTTCAATCAAAAAGCATTGGTTTACAGAATAAGAGTGTGTGTGTGGGGAGAGGGGCAGATCGGAGGATTTGAGCAGAATGAGAGTGTTACTTGCCAACTACAGTTTTGCAGAGCAGTGCAAATTTGAGATTTAGTTTTGCAGAGCAAGATAATGGACATGAGATAAAAGGGGTGGAGAGAGTGCATGTTTAAGGGTGTCCCTTGCTCGGATGAAGAGGGCACAGCCATTTCCACTCCATATAGGACAATGTTCTAAGCTAGTGGAGATCAGGTCTTATCCTTTAATGGGATGCATTTTGTACCTTCCGGTTGCACATCCGGGCACACTTTGCCAAATTTAAAAAAAAAAAAGTTTTAAAATACACGAAGTGCCACATCTAAAAGGAAAATAAAAGCCCCCCCCCACCCTTGCCCCGCCCCCACTACCCCCATTGGCCCAAACCAACTTAAATTAATCCATAAAGGCTAAACTATGTAATATTTTAGGAGGAAAATTACAAGTTTCATCTAGCGATGGTTAGGGTGGATCTAAGTGCTAAAAGGCTGGACTTTTGATGTGATGTTTACATATTTGCACATTGCGCCTGTATAGATTTTTATGCCTCTTTGCACAACTAAGTGCACTTATAGGTTGCAGAGGCAGATGTATTTTTAGCCAATATTATACAAACAATGTGGACAGCTATCATACTATGATAACAGTACGTATATTTGCCATACTCTTAAAAGTTTTATCAGCATATTACTGGCTGTTTTTCGAGAGTGAGAGCTATTGGTGGCCTAAAGCCCCATCTATCATTAGTGATAAAAATATGTACGTTCAGCCATATTCATCTACAAGAGAGTTAATCATCATAATACCTACACCCATGTGATTAGCAGCTGTCCTGGTATTATGTAAACTAGGGGTTAGGGGCGAACTTTCTCCAGCCTCAAAATTTTCCAACTTACTGTTTTTGGGTTCCAACTTTTATTTATTTATTTTTATATTTATCCATTTGCTAATTTGGCAATTTCCAATTAATAAAAGTTCAAACCTAGCGCCTAAACATGTCAATTGGTTAAATTAGCATAACGTGTAGTGGCACATGTGCTTATTGCTCACTCTGTGCATGATACACCCATCCACACAGACACTTGAGAACACAAGAGCGATTGAATGGGCTGGCCTTGCTAAATATTTACTGTGACGTGGCACAAAAGTAAGATATTTTAAAATTGATTGATGAATTTGCAGAAAATAAAAATTATAGAAACTTCTAATTTGAAATCTCCAATAATCTAATACATCAGTATATGTATACAGCATTTTATTTGTAAATTTTAAGAAAAGTTAAACATTAAAATCAATTTAAAATACATTTTAAATGCATTTTAAAGTGTTTTTCTGTTGGGTTTTTTTTTAAAAGGGGGGATGGGGACCTCTTAATTTGTGTATCCAAAGGCCTCTATGAACCTCTGAAAGGGCCTGGTTACCACACTCGCACTGCACACAGGCTGATGGCTGCTGCCACACTTGCACTGCAGACATTCGCTATTAGGTTTGATACAGTACAGAAGATATTGCTGGGTAGGGTACCATGAGAAACTCTGTATTGAGTAATTCAAGTGCCTGTTCGCTAAATAGCAGCGGCTGTATCCCCATGATGGGTATATGTGAAAGGTCCCTACCTATTATAATTCTGGGAACGATCAGAGAACAAGCCTAATGAGCGGATAGTGTATAGGTAGCAAAGCGAAGACGATTTTACACTATGCAAACGGGCGTACATGCAACTCAGCACCAGTCCCAGAATGTTTGTAGTTATCATATTCATATTACACCTAGAATAATTGTAGTTACTATACCAACAGAAAAATCTGCAAATTTGTACTGCACATGTCCACAAAAAAGCAACACACATATGAGCATATGCAAACTTACTAGCATCTGACACTAGCACCTACTTGCGACTGGAGAGGCGAGGAGGGCCCGGGTGTCTAATGTAGACTGAATACAGTAAAGGTGTGCTCACATAATTGTGAATAGATGCAGACAGACATGGAGACACATAAAGGTGTAAGTGTAGCATGTCCCGTGGCAGGGGCAGGCTGGACTGAGGGGCCTGGGGCGGGCATATGCCCCCTGAGCCAATTTCATAGTGGGCTACCTTGGGCTGGGTCACTGGGCCACCTGCATGTCATCTTCCTTTAAAGTGTTCTTAATAGGCTAATGAGTCGTGTTTTCCCCCCGTCTCATGGAGATTCGGCCTATTTAGGAGTAGGTTGCATCTTCAGATACAGAATGATCTTAGTTACTATATGGATATTACACACAGAGGGCTTGATGGAGAGTTTGACAGGTATGTTGAGCATCTGTCTCAACGTACTTGTGTAAAAAAAAAAAAAAACACACTACACATTTTTCACAGCAAGACACAGCTAAGCTGACCGTCATCACCATCAGCTTGCAACATACACAAGCGATTGAGCACCCACAATTTTTCCAACTCCAGACAGGCACATATGTGTCCAAGTCTCAGTCTACACATGTTGTATTTGCTCTAACATGCCCTTACATGCACCCGGTTCCATCTCTTCAATCGTAAGGTGCCACAAGCAGCCATAAGCGCAAGATGTAACTCAGTCTACATATGGTTGCAGCCATTACTACTGCTTTGTGGGCTTGTGCAGAAGTAAAAACGGTGTAATATACGCTAAGAGCACCATCTCTACATGAGCCCCAGAATGAAGTTACCATACTGACTTTAAGCACAGAATGAGGGTAGTTACCATAGTAATACAATACACAATCAGGGTAATTACCACAGCTATGTTACAAAGAATGATGGCATCCAGTACCAGTGTCGGATTGGGATATGAAAGACCCCACCCCAAGGAAAAACAGTTACAATTCTCACTTTAGAAATAATACACTCCATTTTATTACCATGACTATTCATATGGCCTAGTTTAGTTAAAGATTTTGTGACATTAGAGGGAAATAAAGTCATGTTTTCCTTTATTTCTTTTCTGGTATAAAAATGCTAACATTGCACACAGAGGAACTCATATAGGGTCGGACGCAATTTACACTGAAATTGTAAGTGTATCCCGTAATTTACACAGTACTTAGAGTACGGATGTAGAATACTGTGCAAATTGCACAAACATGCCTCTTTATCTGCCTTATGGGCCAATGTGCAAGTGTATCATGCACAGCGTCCTGTAAAGCAGATAATTATATATTTTTTTTAAAAAAGTTGTGTACCTCTCCCCCCAAAAAAAACAAACAAACAAAACACAGCACTGGGATTGGTTATGCTGTTTCAGAGGGGTGCACACTTTTTTTGTTATTAAGTATTTTTACTTTCTATTTTAATATTAATACATCAAGGTCTCTTGCACCAGCTGAAACCACCCGCAAAAGATACATCTCCTAGAGACCTATCTGAGGCTGCTTTCAAATCAAAATAGCATGTAAAGCGCGTGAGTGAACACGCCTTTACATTGCTAGGCTCGCCCACTACCTCCCCCGGTCCACCTCTCTAAGCGCAGAGAGGTGCAACAGGAAGATCAGTCTCAGTCGGGGTGCAAATGGGGTTGGATCTTTGGCCAAAAGTGCTTTTTGCATTAATCAGATGGACTTGCGTCTGACTCTAATTCAGGCCCAGAATGAGCATAGTTACCATACTGTCATTACATGGAGTTTTGCACTTTCCGCTCTTGAGAAATGCTTTTGGAATCTAGAAGTGCTCCTAGGTGGGCTGTGAAGTTGCAAACTCTAAAGAGAATAGCTATATAAACATGCAAAAGTCTTATGAAAGTACAACCTCCCACCCCTTTCATTAAAGAAAACCTTTGTTTTTTTCCTAAAATACTGCCCATTTTAACCTCACTTATGGCTTAAAGTAAACATGAGAGGGAGGGAACATTGGAACTATTGTTATAACTTTTTGTATGTAAAGCTTTTTCTTATATTGCTCAGAGTTTGCGTAGTTATACGCTTCACTGCTGAAGTGCAACATGAAGATGCAATATATGTCCTGTTATAAGTATAAGACGAGACCTGAAGACTTCCAGCTTAAAAAAGGGTGCAAAACTCAATTCTTTTGCACAGTGAAACTGCCCTGCGCCCTTCTGCACAGAAAGGAATATGCAATTTGAACCTGTTCATTTGGATAATCTTCTGCCACAAAAGGAAACTTAATATTTAAACTGCTCTACAAAAGTAGGTGCAATGGTGCATGTACTCCTTACTAGCAAGGAATGCCATTCCTCCACCTTACCCTTCCCCTTGGCCTGATGCTGCCACCTTGCTGTGTGAAACCTAAGTACATTGGCCGCAATCTAGGCACGCAGCAGGAATAAAGTTGATTCTGTGGTGTGTCGCAGCCATTTTGCACTTTGTAAACAACAGCCATAAAGTGAGAATTGTTCACAGCAAATAAGGTTGTTACCATGACAACGTCACACTCAAAGTGGGGTAGTTACCATTCTGACATAACCTACAGAGTGAAGGTAGTTACCATACGGATGTTACATAACATCAAACAAAATTCATATCTATTAAAAGTAGTACAAAGAAAAAAACGGAGTTGGCCATAGCAAGCAACTTTCGTTTTCTAAACAGCACTGGTCACCATGTTTTTTTCTTTGCACCAACCTTCATAGCTACCCCACAAAGTAAGAGTGTAGGCACCATACTGACATTAAAACAGCACAAGGATAGTTACCATACCACATAATGTACAACTACATATATGTACAGTGGGTGAGAATATATATATATATATATATATATATATATATATATATGTAATCCGCCTTATGTATAAGAGCAGTATGGTAACTTACAACACTGACATCATACACTGGGTGAAGCTATCTAGCTATCTTACTAATTTTACACACAGGATGGAGACAGTTACCATGGTGATATTGGATATACATGTAAAAGTCCAATATATAACAGCTATAAGAAGGGAAATGAGCACCAACGCTTTATTCCATAGATGAAGTATGAAGTTAAAATACAGTAAGAGACATTTACAATAGAACAATTACAGTACACTTTGTAGGCACATGCAGGGGTGGCATTTCTTAGTGATATTCATAGTACACACAATTGGCCGGCAGCTTTGGGTGATTCTTGTTTTGTATGGGTTTTTTTTTTATTAAACGATAGCCTTAGTAGTAACTATATTGTGTATTTTTGATTATTCCTTTTTCCTTGTTTGGCATCTCCTGTCTATACCTGTATTCATATACTGTGCAATGACTGCACAGACATTAATAAAAAGGCATGTGTAATTACTGTACTGACATCACTAACAGCTAGGTTACAGACACTGCAGGGCAGTGACATCATACAAGGGAAGACTTGTATTATTACAGTGACAAGCAATTTGTATCCAAAAAGATGAGGCGATAGTCCTACACACACACACACACACATTATAAATATAGTGCAGAGCAAACTCAACTGACACTGCATTAAAGGTCAATATGAGGGACTAAAATTCTGAGGTCACATCAGTTTTAGGCGGCTGCATGCAGACGGTTACCTACTACAGGCACAAGTATTCCCTTAGCTCAGTAGACCTCTATTTGTTTCAAACATCCAATTAGGTGAGAGGAAAAAAACAAATGAAAACAGTCTTTCTTTTATCCCTAACCTTACTGGCTGTTTGATAGGAACACATACTTATCTGGGGGGGAAATCATCCCATACTCTATAGGAAAAATACAATGTAATTTCAGATTACTCCTTTCATATTTTAATTGAAAACTACATGTTTAATAACTGCACTTGTAATATAGAGCAAGTGCAATATTTTCAATACCAAACAGAAATGCTACTCTATCTAAAACAGTTTATCTAAGCAATTTAAAAAGGGGGTTTGAGGGGCCAGTAACATTAGTGGCACAGGGCCATAAGTCCCTCTCCACCAAAAAAAACTAAACTAAACAAAAAACATACTTTTCATATAACTAACATCGAGAAAAAAAGTACAATTGCAATTATTATGTAAAATTGTTATAACATTTGATTAGTATTGCATCCTTTTGTGACAATTCATACTGAACATATATTAACAGGTCTCACACAAATGAGGTACTAGTTAATATTTAGTAAATCAGTCTTGAAAAAGGTAATACAAAGTAGATGTAATAAAGTATACTGTATTAATGTTAATACATAATATAGTGCTTATAAAATAATAATTTTAACAAACTAACTTTCAGATATATAGACAAATATATGTAAGTACAGATATACTAATCAGTACTGTTTTGGAAGTAAAATATTGAACACAAGTATTCATTTTTAAACTTATTAACTATTTTTAGCACCATATAGATTTGTGTTGTGCTTGGAAAATATGAAAAGATAATGTAAAGAAAGCACAGCAAGAGATTATAGTAAATAATTTGACCATGTCAAAACCATGTGTCTCTTCTAACCACATTTCCAAAGAGACATATCAATACATAGTTTATGATGGCATTAAATCATATACCTTTTTGTTTGTGAATTATGTGATCATCTACTGAAAGTGAAAACTGCTGTGGACATTATTTGCCTCTAGTTCTTCAGACATTCAACCCTACACTAAATTTCTCTCCACAAGCGTCAATGTTCAAAAACACAAAATTTACAAATGATTTATTTTTATTTGATTCAGACTCTGCTTAAAAACCGCAGAGATTCTCAACATTCAGGGGTATTAACACATGAGTATCTGTCTGTATATCTCCCCTGAGAGCTTATTAACGTAGGGAAAATATCCCTTATCCACTAATGAGGCTTGATCTCGGTCTAATCTCTTTTTCATACTGACCCCAATTAACATTGTCTTGCTTTCACTGGTTACTTTTATATTTGTATGTTTATAATGCAAATAATATGTTGTTTACTAAGCTAATGCGTGGATGTTATTGTTCTAAATAATATTAATAATAATATTAATAATCATTTAATAAAATTCTATTAAGCAAAGTAAAATTCAATACTTTTTACAAATAACATTTCCTAGATTTGTTCCACTAACACATTTGTATTATATTATAATCTTATACTATATGATGTATATAACAAAGTATACTTGGTGCTGTCTACAGATGTAACCTAACAGAAGACCTCTGCCTAAATGATTGTCCTTAATAATATGCCTTTCTTTTCTTGCAATACAATTTAGAAGAAAACATCCAGTCATTTTATAGTAGATTTTCTATGATCTTGTAAATTGTATTATATCATCTTTACTCTAATATATAAGTGTCCCTGGCATAAAATAAAGTAAATGTGATAGTTCTAATAAAAAAATAATAATTTAAGAGAAATGTGTGTAGTTTAGTTTGGAAAACACAGCATTTAAAAAATTATATATCTTACCACTAAATTACACATGCTTGCATTTCAACTTTATGAAAAAGAATATATAATATATATATATATATATATATATATATATATATATATATATATATATTATATATATACACATACACACATATAGTGATCTAGTGGCAAGATGATTTACCATACATTTATCTACCTAATTTTTAAATGTACATAACATTTAGGTATACATAAATCTGTAATATTAACTATATAGCGTGAGACTGTACTTTTTCATAAAATCTTATTTTCTTTTTCTGTAATTAGTGTTTTAGACTTAATATTAATATTTCATAAGTATATGCAATGTAATATTAATAATTTAACATTGATTCCGTTATTGAATTTAAACGTTGGAGATATTTAGCGAGTTTTGTATTTTTTTAAGCAGAAAAATGTATATTTCATTGCTAGGACTGCAAGCTTGTTACAAACATGATATATGTTATGGATAAACAGACATCGCTTGGGAATACTGTCGGTTAATTTATTCCGTTATAGCAACACTGCTTTAAAACTGATTAAAGCTTCACTTCCAGCTGTTATGCATGGGAACACAATACAGCTCTCAAGCCGGACTCCTCAAAGTCTTATATAAAATAAATATAGGGAGGGTGACAGAGAGAGAGAGAGGTAAAGAGATACTTTATGTCTACTTACTGTTTCTCTACCATTGACCTGGATACTTTTGGCTAAACGGCTATCTGCAGATTTGGACCTTCTTTCCATCTCTTCCATGATGCCTTGAATATGGCCACCAGTTATCCCGTGGAAAAGCATGGCTGCTGGTCGGAAAGGATAGGCACTTTCTTCTGCTCTGCACCCCACAATTTCCATATACGGCTCCCCAATGTTTCTCCCAGCATCCAAACCCAGATTGAAGTCAGGCAGACAGTCGGCTCGAGCGGATTAGTCCTGTTCCTCCTGGAGATAACACAACATAACACAATCAGCCACAGTGCATGATATGTGATAGGATAAGCTACAACTTGTGAGATCAGGAGGCTCCTAAGAACAGAAAGCGCATGGGAAGCGAGGAAGTTCCCTGGCTGATGCTCACAGGGCTTGGTCAGCAGATTTGTGAGGAGAGCCGACCAAATTGTGAAAAAAAACCCTCAAACCAACCCATTTCTGATCATTGGGTAGGAGGGGCTCGAATTTTGTTAAGCAAAACAAAAGGATGTCATGCACTAGTGAAGCCCACAGTGATGGACAAGTGGTGACAAGAGAGGGCTGGGGGTTACCATAGCCCCCCTTCTCATTTATAGTTATTTACTTCAGCCTAAAAACAGATAATGAGCTGTAAGGTGAGGTCATCAGGTTGCAGTGCTCTAAAAAGAAACACTGTAATAGGGTCATTTGGACTGGAAATTGTTTTAATACAAATATTGGTCTGGGAATTGTATTGTTTCCCTGCCAACAAGAAACGACCTATTCCACAATTTCACATCGAACATACGTTTGTTTTTCTTCTCGTGCAAAGTTTACAACTTTTGTTTGTTGCAACTTCCCCAGACGTGCAGGTCCGGAAAGAAACACTTTTTCTGTGTCTCTCCCCCCATCCCCATTCAGCAATCAGTAAATAGTATGTCTGTTAGACAAATTGATGTGTACCCTGTTATTAAAGCTTGTGTCCAATATACTTTCTTACTTTTGTATTTGTATCAATATTGCCTTACTCTTTTTATCTCTTCCTTCTCCCTCTAATGCTTAAGGCTTGTACAGCTGTTGCTTATTTCCTGACACCTCAGTCCTTTCTCATTGCTGATCCCAATTTCACTTGTCAAACTCATGAAGGCCAAAAAGAACGGGCAAGAGTCCCATTCATTGCTGTCTATGAGAGGCACCTAAGACGTGTCCTCCTCTGTCCTCTCCCATCTTCCCACCAGCAGGAGTTCACGTTGGATGGACAGATTTTAAAGTGCAATCACACACACACACACACACACACACCACACTTTAGTAGAAGTAAAAAGATAATCAGATACTGCTGTGTGTTGTGTTTCAGACCCGGGGGTGCATCGCAGGGAGCTGTGAATGGAGAGAGGAGAGCCAAGTGCACATCATGATCTGGACAATATTCTGCTTGG
Source organism: Mixophyes fleayi (assembly GCF_038048845.1). Taxonomy (NCBI): domain Eukaryota; kingdom Metazoa; phylum Chordata; class Amphibia; order Anura; family Limnodynastidae; genus Mixophyes; species Mixophyes fleayi. The sequence goes on along the minus strand of NC_134409.1, from coordinate 55,243,423 downwards.
ACTGAGTGGATACCGGAATATAAAGAGATCATACACTTAAATCACACACCAGGGACTAATTTATGTGTGTATGGGATGAGCGCCGATTTACTGTGTTACAATGTACATCAAAGAGTTTCACTTGTCGGTGTACCTGTAATAAAACAAAATGTTTTCTAATAAATGATATTGAATTATGCCGTAACCCATAGCAACCAGACAATCGCCTTCACTGTCTAATGCGCACCTTGCACTAGATTCATCAAAGCTAATTGCTAATGTTATGCTATAGGTTACTGCACGTTTTTGCTATTGGGCTTTGTTAGTAAATAAACACATACAGACCGTTCACAGATATCATTTATATACTAGGATAAGATAAAATATATTAAGATTTTGCGCTGTAGCTCCTACAGCTTTCACAATTTATTTAATTTTCCTGAGATCGATTGAGCCAGTGATAACTTGTAATCTTTATGCGTTATATGTAACTACTAATAGATACTCTACATACTGATACATTGTTACTACTGCATGCAGACACCGCAGTAGCTGACTGACAGGGATACGGCCTGATTGTGGTGTCATAGAATGGTATAGAATCATGCATAATTATAAGCTACAGAGGTACAAATAAGCAACAGCTACAAAATATAACCAGAGGTAAGAGAGGTAGTAAAATGGTAAATACAACAAACAGCTTAACAACCACATGTAAGAAGGGTACATAAATCACTTACAAAATGCAGATAGATAGAGAGAGAGAGAGAGAGACTGATATGAGAAAGACAGAGAGAGAGAGATAAAAAGATAGATTTCCATTTCCCTATAAATACATACACTTTGTTAAATATTACATGGGATTCATTCATTAAATCATAGTGTCATAACATCATGCTGATCTTTTGCCTGCTTCTTAAATGGAGCCAAGTCAATGCCCACATGAACCCCCCCCCCCCCCCCCATCCTGAAAACACAAATATATATTATAAGCCCTCTATATATTTCATATGATCATATTTGATATGGTTTTCGTTGATTGATCCAAATCCGTTTCTCTTTTTTCAATCTATTTGTCTAGAACGAGTACTAAACTTAAATTTGTACGTACTGTTAATTCATATATGTGTGCCTAAGAATTACCTAGTGAGAAAAGGAATAGCAAAATAATTTTGCAATTAGATTGTTTCCGCAATAACATTTATAAAGATCTTCCCTTCCTTTAGTAGACTGGACACAATTAGTAATTAAAAATGCGCCTACAAATTGGCTCTATCTTTACGTTATCTTTTAGAACATATATCCAGATTTTATGGTTTGATTTAGCAATTATTACTGTTTTTGCAGAGAAAACATTATATGTAATATACAGATGAGAGCCTTTACTAATAGGAGCCAGCAAAATCCAATTGTCTTATAAATCAACACATTGATATCGTATAGATCCAAGGTAAGTAACTCAGGTTAAGTTTAGTATGTTCATACAATAGACGAGTTATATTACATCAGGTGTTCATTGCTAACATTCATAAATGCTGCAATTGTGTCAGTTTGTTTTCCTGGTCACATCAGAAATATAACTTGTGTGTTAAATGCAATATATTCAGCTATATTCATGTTATCTTAACTGTGTTTAAAATTTCCCCTATATTTAATTTTCTCTATTGAGGTTGAATATTGTAGTTCTGTTTGTACATATATGACAAGAGTAATAATTATAATAATTATTTTTATATAGAAGAATATTGTCAGTCTTTTTTAGCACCCTTCATTGAACTGATTCCGTCTCTGCTGCTGTCCAAATGGTATCACTTTGGCCATAAATACCTTGTTAGCTGTGGCCAGAGGCAAGAGACTGAAGCTTACTGTACCGTGAAGGGTTGTGTATTAAGGGATATGTATAGGGTAATGGGATTGAAGACAGGGCTGACCAGTGATATTGTGTAACTCCAGCTGGACAAGATGAGCTTGGGGGTGAGGTGAGTGAGGAGACAGGAGGGTGATCCCAGGGTGCTCCTTGGCAGAGCAGAGATGGGTCCCTGGAAGCCCATTAGTGAGAAGCTAAGCGCAAAGCAGCCCCTAGAACAAGCTTGAAGGAGAGGAGATAATGAGGCGGCTCTCGGCTCCCTAGCACAAAAGCTGCTCACTCTGAGAACTTGACGAATAGATACCATATAAATGATATATACATTACACACATACACATACACTGACTATATATATATATATATATATATATATATATATATATATATATATATATATACACACACACACACACACATATAAACGTGTTGTGCACTACAAATATACCTCCATATATACAAACGAAACGCACACACGACCATATATATATATATATATATATATATATATATATATATATATACACACATACATGTATATATATATATATATATATATATATATATATATATATATTACTGTGTGTCACATCTGCAAATTTAACTGTGCCCCCGTGATCAAAGTGTAAGAACCGTACAAGTGTACTGAATAGTGCTTAATGCATACTTTGTATTGCTGTATGTTACAATGCTTCTTGTATATGTACATAAGGCGGAGGCAATCATTGCAGATATCTGTCACACGTGGATGCAATCACTGAAGAGGTTTGTGTATGTACCTGAATATATGTAGTACTTTATTGATGTAAAGTCAGTGGCATCAAATAAATATATTACGATGACATCTTTGCATAGGATTGTATAGCTCCAGAACAAATGCGCACATGAATACCGCAGCAACACAAGTGATACACTGGCATTTCGTACGTATATAGATGTAACATACCCAGATCATGGAAAACATGATACAAATATTTTACATGTCTGTATTATTTCATCATTTTATAACGCTATTTTCTATGAAAATGCAGAACAAAATGATATCCTTAGGAATATTATTACTTTCTATTTTGCAATGAAAACATATATACAGTATATGCAAAAAAATAAATAAATTGTCGTTAATTTAAAAAACAGGTTTAAAATATATTATTTTCAATATAACGAAAAGTTGAGCCAGATTAATAAAACGCAGAAAAAAGAACTATTGAAACCGAATTAAAATACATTTTGCTGTTAACAGGAGATTAGGGAATTGTTAATATTTTTATTTTATTTAACGCACATGTTCCAGGTATTTATTTTAACCGCTGCTATGTTAAATTGTGTATTAATGATGTGTAAGAGAAATGTTATTCATTTTATTCGTATAAGAACATAAGTAGCGATTTGCTCAAAGCAAATGATGATTTATATGTAAACACACTGTATATTGTCTTTTAAAAGACATGCAACATGGCATTGAAATAGACGCATAGATGTGATGTCTAGCAGTATTAACTATGCATAATAGAAGAATTGACCCTAAACACCTCCTATTGTAGCAGTATGTGATTAGAGCTTTGGTGCATACAGTACCTGCTGTAGTATTGACTGAGGTCCCTCAGCCCGGATAGTACAGAGTGTAGCGGGGTATGTGCAGGAACTGGGCTGCTATCTTGGTGCGGTAGAAGTGATTAAGCTTCCTTACCCTGCTGCTGCTGCTGCTCTCTTGCTGCTCAGGGTCCAGCTGATGCCTCCACAGTGTCAATGGGATAAGCTCTCAGAACTGGAGAGATGTTGGGTTCTGGCATGAGCTGTGGGCTGGTCCTTCTCACTGCAGACAGTCCCTTAGCTAATTAAAACAAACAAGATGTCTTGCTTAGGAGACTGGCTCTATCTACCAACCCTTTTAGGTGATCAATATTTCTATTCTCCCTATACCAGTATATAATTTACCTTTAATATTGCTGCATACTATTTGTTTGGCTGTATTTTTCCTTTTACATCAATATTGTCACTCACCATTCTCTGTCACCTATCAAACCTGTGCTAAATGACTGTTAATTACATTACATAATGCAGAGTCGCCTTGTAATCGATCAACGCCAATGGTGATATTTCATACACTATAGCAACCATATGTCATTCAATCAATAAAATATTTTTTACGTTTCATTTCGTTGGTTATAAAGACATGCGGACGCTGGATGAACAACATGAAGCGCAGGTCGTTCTAGCTGTATTACCCGGATGAATAATTACAGTATATATTTATTAAGATGCATACACTATAGAGCCACATATAAGTTCACCATCCGTCAACTGGCACTCACAGCCCGGTAGTGCCAACGTGTGAGTGGGTGCACACATTAGTTTGGTTACACACTGGGCACAATGTTTGAACAGGCTGATTAAAATCTAATAAAAAAAAAACTTTTTTTTTTTTTTTTTTTTTAAATCCTACGATGATTAACAGTATCAGATGATGGAATAAGATGTACAGATGACATATGACATTGGTAACGTATCACCTCTACAGCACGTTATGAAAGCGGAGCGTTTGTATAGGGAAGCAGAGTTTTCTGTGTTGGTGACAGTACAGTTAATATGAATTATCATTGCTACTGTCTGATAAGGATCCGCTCTTTCTTTGAACAGATAGCGCACAGAAAACGCAACCGCGCAACGCATTGCCTTTTAAAATGTTCACGTGAGTCTCAAAAGAAGACTAGCCCCCTAAAGATGAAGGCAACAGGTATTTTGAGGAGATGAGTTTTCAGGGAGACTTTAAATGGCTAGCATGACAATCATGTTTTGTGTATTGTATTTTTTAAATAGCACAATGACTGTAATGTTACCAAAAAAATTAAATGTCAGTTGGTGTCTTTACATTTTATTTATTTGGAATTCCGTGTATTCACTGTATCTACACTGGAGTTGTACAGACTGACAACGCTCTGACTCGGTGATAGATCTTGCTACATTCCTTTAACTAGTCTGAATGAGGCTATGTAGGCTAATTATAATATCATTGCCTATTGCTTTGCAGAATAGTGAAATGGGGCAGTCCATTGAAACTGTGCTATAGGTATAATAAATGTAGCTTAAAACAGTGAAAATGTGGAAATTTAGACAATTGTGTAAAATTGTATCTAAAGAAAATATGTAAGTACTATGCCCTCTCTAGAACTTTTACATAGCTTTTAATTATACTCGTTAGGTGCACACTTTGGGCTTGATTCACAGTTAGGAGCAAAGCAAAGGAGCAAATGTGCACCTTGGAAAAACCATGTCACATTGGAGAGGTGGTAAATTTAAAATGTAGGGACAGATTTATAGTTGGGCATGTAATAGATCAACTTTAATTTCAGTGTAAAAATAAAGCTATCAAGTATTTGTGTGCTACATGAAAAAGCAGCCAGTATTTTTCTTGTGTTCAAAAAAATCAATCAATTTGTACCCCTTAAATTGTAACATGGTTTGTCCAGGTGCTCTTAACTGAAAATATGTCCCTTTAAGTTCAAATAACATATTTATACATGTCAGAAGGAATATCTATGTTAAACTCTGCAGTAATATAAAGTTATACTATAACTTCTAGAATAAACATGAGGTTCTTAGTGCACATTTTTGTCAAACTGTGGATGCCCATCTACCACATCAAGATGACCTCATTCAGATGGGTACCTATACTAATAATTTATAATTTTATAACATGGAACTTACCTAAGTTAGTGCCTTTAAACTATAAGTAGTATTGGTAGGAACCTGACTATGCTGCAATGATTAAAAACACCTACAGCTAGATGGGTGAGGTGCTGCACCAAAACAGGGCAGTCACAACTACCGTGACATACAGCAACCTCATGAAATTTGCCACTTGCAGAAAACTCTAATATTCTTACACAATGCAGATGCTGCTTATGTGCTGATGGTATATTTGGGCATATTTATAACTTGTGCAGAGGCATAAGATGTGATAACCCATAGCAACCAATTAAATTCTGTCATATTTGCACTGCAGTTTAGAAAATGAGAGCAAACATCTGACAGGTTGCTACAGGATACAGTACCTAATCCTGGGCATCAATTTTAACAAATGTTCCCCATCTTTGCTTTTGATGCCATGCACAACCATAGAAAATGCCCAACAATCACCTTTCTCAATTACAAGCACCATATGCTGTATACAAATAGAGTAGATATATTGTGAATGGTGGACCACAGCTAAGCATTGAAAGGAGACTCTGTTATTTAGACACAGATCTGATATTAGTTTATCTGTGAAGAGCTCAGTATATTTGAGTTCATTGCAAAATAATTGTGCTTTTACCTGCAATAAACTCTGCATCATCTGCAAGTTTTCATTCCACAGTTTAGTGAAACAGGCTAAAGATTTTTAATTTTATTTTTACACTTAACAGTAGGCGTGGTGCAATATAGCAGTGACTCTACCCTTTCCTCAAGAACTTACAGCAAGCCACGTCTAATAATCATTTATTGGGTTGTTTTGTTTGTGTCTTTGTTTCCTATTTGGAACTTCTAATAATTAAGTCTAATTCTGCTAACATATTTATACACCTCAGTGGTGTTTGGGGAAATTTAGGAAAAGCAAATGAAAGAACAACTATTGTAAACAGAGTTATTAAGCAAAATATGGATTTGTCAAATAACTTGTCTGTTTTACAATTTTTAAATTTCTCTATGTTTTGAAACACTCCAAGTAATCTGCATTAAGGGTGAGTGAATATAACCAGTGACCATAGGACTTATCTGTGATGGTATCCAAGATAAAGTTGTGTGTCACATAACTATATCTTATATCAGTATTATTAAAACTTAACTTTTTATTGTAATGTAAATATAAACATCAGAACATTCACACAAAAGGTAAAAAAATAGCAGAAAATATGTCAGCAGAAAATGTATCTAAGGAAGAACCATTGCACCAGTTACCTATAATAGTAATGGCAATGATTAGTATTCAGTACATTTTCCCCACTATTTTTCTAATTTGATATAGATTACGTATTTTTATTATTGTTGCAGACAGGTGTCTCAATGTTTTGTTGTACCGGACAATTGGGAAAACAGAGCATATGTAAACCAACATACAAGATAGAGAATATAAATTCAGACATGCTTGAAAAACAAATGTTTTCTCTCATATTAAAGAAAAAAGCTCAGTAGAGCTATTTGTGTTCATCCAACATTTCTTTCACTGCTTTATACGGCTGTGTCAGGAAGCAGACACTATTAAATAATAATTGATTAGCCTCAGATCCATGACCAAGCTGCAGTTTTGGGATATATAGGTATTTGTTAAGAAACATTATTTTTACAGTACCTGTGGTGATAGCTAGGATGGTCTGTGTATCCTGTAACTTGTAACTTCAAGTTACCACAAATTATTAACCCAAGAGCTTTTCTAACCATTCTCGTTAAAGGCGAGAAAATACTAACATCCTTTCTTCTTTCTTAGCCATATTGTCTACACTCAAGCAGTGTTTGAACTTTTATTTGAATACATCAGACAATATAGGGGCAGCAATATTCATTTCCTCGGTCATATGCAAGCAGGGATTACAGGTGTCTGCCACACTCTGTGCACCAGAAATACTGCATGCACTCTTAAAAATATGGAGGGAAGTAAAATGGTTGATCCAGCCACTAGAGGCCGCCACTTGCTCTTGAACTTGCCCTTGTAAATATCCTTAACCAATATGGCCAGTATTTCCTCAGAAGAATCCATTTTGGCTACCGTTTCCTTTTTGGACTTATATATAGGCACTTCTTGGATAAGCCATTCATTCAGTATTTTGTTTGCTCTACTCCTGAGTCAGTTTATTTCCCTGCTACTGGGTGTTACTCCGGACAACCAACTCTGGGCCTGATTTTGAGTTAGGAGCAAAGCAAAGAAAATGAGCAACTTTGCACCTGGGCAAAACCATTTTGCATTGGAGGGGGAGGTAAATTTAAAATGTAGGGACAGATTTATAGTTGGGATACAACATGTCATAAATCAATTTTAATTTCAGTGTAAAAATAAAGTTATCAAGTATGTGTGTGCTACATGAAAAAACAGCCAGTATTTTCCTTGCGTGAAAAAATAAATCAATTTGTACCCATTGCATTGTAACATGGTTTGTCCAGGTGCAAAGTTGCTCCTTTTCTTTGCTTTGCTCCTACCTCAAAATGAGGCCCTTTGTGTACTGACTAGGCTTACATCGGACTTGTGTGCTGAGTTAGGGTACGTCTGACCACCCACTATGGGCATCATGTACAGCTGGATGTAAGTCTAAATTGTAACTGCAAAAAACACTTTTATTACTGCGCAAGGATCCGTCTCAATTTGACAGTGACCGATCTCCCCCTCGTACCTCTCTACAATTAGAGAGGCGGAACAGGGGAGGTAGCAATGTAAAGGTATGTTCATGCTCTATACATGCCATGCTGAGTGGGAAGCAGCTGCAGATAGGGCTCGAGGAGACGTATCTGTTACGGGTGCTTTTGTGCTGATGACCAGAGGTGTATTAAAAAAAAGAAGAAAATAAATATTTTTTTTTAAAAAACAACGTGCAACCCCGCTCCTTTTACACTCATTTATCTGCCCTACAGGTCTGCTGTGTTTGATACACTTATCATGCACACCAGCCCATTAGGCAGATAAAGTGGTGTCTGTGCAATTTTCATAGTATTCTAAGTTGGAATCCTATGTAAATTACGGGACGCAATTTGCGCATTTGATTTGAGTGTAAATTGCATCCAGCTCTACATCAGGCCCTTTGTGTGCTGACTTACAGTATGTCTGACTTCCTGTGTGTGTGTGTGTGTGTGTGTGTGTGTGTGTGTCAATCGGAGTATCTGCTACAACCAATTTAATTGTGAAGACTTCCAAGTTACTTCAATATTCTGTCACTTTTTGAACTCTATCAGCCATTGGACTTCTCTGATTTGTTGACACACACATATATATTAAACATTTTTGTGAAAGGGTGAAACCCTTCTGTGACAAGTACATCCTTGGTCAGAACAGAAGGATAAAAGTACACATTCAGGGGCAAACGCAGGATTTTTAAGGGGGGGTCCCCCCCCCCCCCCCCAAAAAAAATAATTAGAGAGAGCGCGAGCTGCTGCGCATGCGCAGCAGCTCAATTTCGGCGATTCTGAATTGAACAGCAGCCGTGGCGGTCAAAGAAGCATCCGCGGCAGTGCTGTATTGCCGCGGACGCTTCTTTGACAGCTCCACGGCTGCTGTACAGTGCCGTTCGTTCACAGAGGGTAGGGGTTTCTGGAGAACCAGAAACCCCCCCCCCTGCTTGCGTCTCTGACACTTTCAACAATGCTGAAAGGTTATTTATTTGTTTGATTTTTTGTTTGATGGACTAAGCAACCAATATAATCAGAGATGTGCCGCATTCCATGAGTTGACATCCTTCTCAAATTGACTTAATGGTAGTACTGACTTATCTCTGTTTTCAGCAATGCATCTTGGGCCTGATTCATTAAGGAAATCAAAGCAAAAGAAAATGAATAACTTTGCACTTTGGCAAAACCATATTGCATTGGAGGGGGAGCTAAATTTAAAATGTCGGAACAGATTTATAGCGGGGGAAGGGTATGTCCTGAATCAACTTTAAATTTAAGTGTAAAAATAAAGCTATCAAGTATTTGTGTGAGACATGAAAAAGCAGCCAGTATTTAACTTATGTGCAAAATAATAAATTAATATGCACCCCTTGCATTGTAACATGGTTTTGTCCAGGAGAAAACTTAATCAATATTTTGCCTTATTTCCCTTAATGATTCAGGTCCCTTATATATTTATTTAATAGTAAGTTAGGACACATATTATTGTCTACATTTCTTCAATTGTCCTGCTACAACTTCACATGTAGCTCCAGAGACCTTATAAGAAATATCTTGCAAAATCCTTGGAACTGGATCACCATATTGAAACAATGAAAATTAATACAATCTTATGCTTTAGTTAATTGATACAATTTAATCTATTACTAAGGGTTCTTTCAAATGGGAGAGGAGTGTAATTTGCATCCTTTAAGTATACTATCCTTCAGTGTTTTAACTAGAGATGGTCACTGACCCCCGTGTTTTGGTTTTGGATTCGGTTTTGGATCTGGATTACCGTCGTGTTTTGGTTTTGGTTTTGGTTTTGCAAAACCGCCATTGCGTGTTTTGGTTTTGGTTTTGTTTTGCTATTTTTTTGGAAAATCCATGTTTTTGGGCCTAAATTAACCCAATTTAGTGCTCCAACTGTTTTAGAGACAAGTAATCTAATTGTTGAGGTAATAAATCATCCAAAAAAACAGTTTAATTCTTCGTTGGTAGGCCTATTCTACACACAAAACAGATTGTCTTCCTCTCCATCTATGCATATTGGCAATGCAGCCATCGTCTTTGAATGTATATTACACCCTACACTTATAGTTAAATATGTAAAGAAATGGAAAAAGCCAGTTTGGTTTCTGTCTCTCAAGGCCCCCCTCCACTTGTATAAAATACCAAAAAATTCAGCCATTATAGACTGTACAATATTAATTGACATGGAGAAAGCCAGTTTGGTTTCTGTCTCTCTAGGCCCCCCTCCACTTGTATAAAATACTAAAAAATTCAGCCATTATAGACTTTACAATATTAATTGACATGGAGAAAGACAGTTTGGGGTCACTCTGTCTCTCTAGGCCCCCCTCCACTTGTATAAAATACCAAAAAATTCAGCCATTATAGACTGTACAATATTAATTGACATGGAAAAAGCCAGTTTGGTTTCTGTCTCTCTAGGCCAGATGACGTACTGGGAACACTAACATCAGGACTGGTGACAGAACCTGGTTGCTCATTCAGATCATATGTGGACTGCTTTGAATCCATTCTGAGCGCAAACCACTGGGGAGTGCTAAAAATTATTTAGTAGATACTGCTGACAGTTATGACTTTTGACAGCCAGAAATATTAATGCACAATTAGGGAGGACACCCCAAAAGCACTGAGGAGTGCTAAAAATTATTTAGTAGATACTGCTGACAGATATGACTTTTGACAGCCAGAAATATTAATGCACAATTAGGGAGGACACCCCAAAAGCACTGAGGAGTGCTAAAAATTATTTAGTAGATACTGCGGACAGATATGACTTTTGACAGCCAGAAATATTAATGCACAATTAGGGAGGACACCCCAAAAGCACTGAGGAGTGCTAAAAATTATTTAGTAGATACTGCTGACAGATATGACTTTTGACAGCCAGAAATATTAATGCACAATTAGGGAGGACACCCCAAAAGCACTGAGGAGTGCTAAAAATTATTTAGTAGATACTGCTGACAGATATGACTTTTGACAGCCAGAAATATTAATGCACAATTAGGGAGGACACCCCAAAAGCACTGAGGAGTGCTAAAAATTATTTAGTAAATACTGCTGACAGATATGACTTTTGACAGCCAGAAATATTAATGCACAATTAGGGAGGACACCCCAAAAGCACTGAGGAGTGCTAAAAATTATTTAGTAGATACTGCTGACAGATATGACTTTTGACAGCTAGAAATATTTATGCACAATTATGGGGGACACCCCAAAAGCGCTGGGGAGTGCCAAATATGAAGAAAAAATAATAAACCTCTATCCTCCTCTCTGCACTAGCGATTTTGGTTAGAGCAATTGCAAGAACAATATTGTATTCTCTGTCCCTGCTCTAATTAGCCTATGACTACACCCTGCTCTCTCCCTCTGTCAAATGGCGATGGATTGCTGTGGAGGCGTGTATTTATAAAGTTGAAGTATCGCGAGAACCGAGCCCCGAGATCCGACGACGTCACAATGAAGTTCGGCCTCGATTTGGATTCGGAATGTGCGGGAGAGTACCGAGCTGCTCAGCTCGGTACTCGGATACCCAAAGTTCGGGTGGGTTCGGTTCTCGGAGAACCGGACCCGCCCATCTCTAGTTTTAACGCACAGCCTGTAAAGAGGATTTAGAAACCATTGATCCCTGAATATACCTGCACACAAGCAAATTAGTAAAATATAACATACACCTAAATGATATATACACCATAAAAATAAAGACTACAAACAGTAAAACCAGGCATTCAAATAAATAATTTTAGACTTAGTCAGGGCCCTCTTAACAACATTATGGGCCACCGGGCAAAGCAGTGCACCGGGGCCCCTATATATATATATATATATATATATATATATATACACGTAAAAAAAAAGTGAGATATATATATATATATATATATATATATATGTGTATATATATATATATATATATATATATATATATATATGTATATATATATATATATGTATATATATCACTTTTTTTTATACACACACATACTGGTCAGCCGTCAGCGTCCCTCGAAATAATTGAAAAAACAAACCCTTAACTTACCTTATTCACTCTTCTTCCAAGTCACTGCAGCGCGAAAACAACTTTAATCAGCAGGCAGCAGGGGACTCCTCCGTGCTGCGCTCCGCAATGGATGTCGGGCGGGCGTGATGATGTCACGCTCGACATGCACTGCGAGCGCCGCACGGAGGAGGAGACCAGGGAGGGAGCTGAATCGCCAGCTGACCATAAGGTAAGTATTTTCTTCCTTTTTTTTTTTTTGCAGGATTTTTTTTTTTTGCCGGATTTTTTTTTTAACTCCTGCCGATTGTGCCCAATAGAAGAGATGGCCCTGGACTTAGTCTGGTGTTAATTATGAAAAAGGAAAAAAAATCTAATTTTACAAAGGAAAAAATAAGACACTTACATTTTCAGTTTGCACAGGATTAACAAAAAAGACCATGCAGACCATTTTCAAAGAGAGAAAAATTTGGTGAGAAATATTTAATTCCTTCTTGGTAAAAGCATGCGCCTATTCTTGAGCAGTCATGCCTGTTTGTCTCACACAGACAGATTAGTATGCAAAGAGGCGTTAATTATAAAAGGAGTATATTTTTGCTTCTGGTGATGTGCAGAGCTTAGCAGGTATGGCTGGATCGTATCATCTACAATGCAGTACTGCGTCTGAGTTTGCTCATAAATACAAAAATAACATTTCAATATATCAACTCATTTCAAGTTCAAGCAGTAGATGTGCACATATTTGGATGTGTTCCAGTGTTACACTGTATTTGATAACTCTTTTTTGGTGTGATTTTTACACCACCACAAAGGTTGTACTATTTAAGCAGATTTCACATGAGGAATGCACTAATATGGGTACATAAACCCATATTACTGTAAGAATACAACATTTTAAGCTGTGGCGTAAAGTAAGCCAGCCTCAATGTCTCTTAACTAAGTTATATAAGACCTAAATAAGGGTAAAACAAGCAATTCTATAGGAGGAAATAAAATAAAAGTTCAAAGTAATTAAGGGAGTGATCCAAGTGATATTAAGCAGTGCTTTCAAATGCCGTTTTTACTTTTGTTGATGTGTCTTTCTGACACAGGCAAACAAAAAATGTGCCAAATGTCTATGCAGACAAACACCAAAAAGTAAAAAAAAATGGAGGGTGGTTCTAATTAATGTGCATTGCGGAAAAATTTGTGCAGCTACATCTCTGCATTTTGTCTGGTTGATAAATAATCACAATTTTTTTTTCAAATAAACGGCTTGTCTGCTTTATAAAAACAACAGCATGTTTGGTCTGTGATGTCTAAATTACAGCAAGCTGAATCAGGGTTTCTCCGCAGAATAATGTTACCTGCGAGACCAGCACTTATTTACAACCTCATTTTTAAAAAGAGCAGAATCTGGTCTTAAAGCAATATAAATTAATATATTAACTAGCACATTATATATACTACACAATATATTTAATACGCTGTGCGGGATATGACATCTACTCTATTAATGGGCACTGTTTGTGGAGTTTTATCTGTTGGAATATTTACTGCACTGAAAGAGCAAATGGATTTCTTCTGGTTTAAAGTGAATTATAAATTAAGTGCAAACAAGGATCTGCTTGTGTGAGAGAGGGAGAAAAATGTGAACAGTTATCAAAGTCATGATAATTAGAGTGATTACATTGCAGATAATTCATGTGGAACATTACATGGATAACCTCGTGTGTCCAAATATAATGGATCATTGCAATTTGTATGGTATAATTTCATTATTCAACAGTGTACATATACAGTTTTTTTACTGTGTTATACAGATACAAAGAGACGACTGCAATGCTTTCTGTTTATACCTACCATTGCGATCAAATCCCTCTCTCACTATAATATATATCTACCTATCTACACACACACACACACACACACACAAACACAGTGATTGGCACTCTCCAGCATAAAATTAAAAATAGAATCTTTTAATTCCGACGTTGCGGTCCTATTTGAAACCTTTCTCAAGCACATGCAATTTTATGCTGGAGTGTGGCAATCATTATATTTGTATATTGTTGAGGAACTTATTGAGCATCCTATGTTACATAGACCGATGAGCTACAGTCTGTTCCTTTTACACATATACATATACACACATTGGCCACTTTAATAGGTACACCTTTTTAGTACTGGGTAGGCCACCCCTTTCTCCACCGAACAGCTTGAATTCTTTGTGGCATGGACAACAAGGTGCTGGAAATATTCCTAAAATATTCTGGTCCATGTTAACATAAGGTCTTACATTCTAAGCCCTTGCGGCCAAAGTCCTCTCTACCTACTGTCCCACGTCTGTCTCCTGTCCCTTGTACGTCCTATCACAGCTTTTGCTGCACTCTGTGAGAGTCCCCATAGTATTACTCACACTCATCTGTGCTGCTGACATGTATTACTTCATCTATTTGTTACTTGCTTCTGTATCCGCCTCTACAGAATCTGTGGCGCCTTATAAATAAATAAAAAAATAAATAAATCATGTAGTTGCTGCACATTTGTCAGCTGCACATTCATGTTGCAAATATTTCATTCCACTTCATCCACAGGGTGCTCTATTGGACTGAGATCTGCTGGCTGTGGAGGCCCCTGGAGTATACCGACTCATTGTCATGTCCGTGGAACCAGCCACAGATGACATGTGCTTTGTGACATGGTGCATTATCCTGCTGGACGTTGCCATCAGAAGATTGGTAGACTGCGGCCATACAGGGATGCACGTGGTCAGCCACAATACTCAGGTAGGCTGTGGCATTTAAACAATGCTCAGTTGGATTCACTGAACAAAATTTGTGGCGTTAGGTGATTACCCAATATTTAAGTGATGATATAGTGAACAAATACAATTAACACCATACAGTAGGTTGCTCTTGTCTTAGACACCTTGTCCAGGTATACATCTACAGTAAACTAACAAGAAAAAAGCTCCAAACATAGTGTAGTATTATCAAACATTGGTCCAGATTTCAAAATTTTATATAAAAAATATTTACTATAAAATAATAATACATTGAGCATACATTCATGCTAAAACACCAAGTTTATCTACAAGGAGTGCAAACAAGATATTATAAGCAGTGAGACATCCCTGGCCAGGAAAGAGACAGTGCCAAACGCAGTATCCAGATAGATAGATAGATAGATTCCAACAGATCCAAGCTTTTGGGTTCCGACTCATGACTCGGTTTTCCATGCCAATTTCAGTTCTCAAAATGAGGCAAAATGTAATTTTCTGATAAATTTGAATGCAGAACTCACAAGAGTTTTGTATCAATATATTTCATCTGCCCTGAATATAGCGTTCAGGATGAAAGATGGACATAGAAAGCAATAGAATTGTGATTATTTTAAAGCAGTTCTATAGAGATCAGCCATCAGGAATAGTTTGCTGATTGGTTATAATTTCCATTTTTCAACGGACTAGTGGCTACTGGTTGTTATTAATGCATATATAATAGTACTAGTATATAGATTGCGTTAGCTATCATTCTGGATTAAGTAGTTTATTTAGTGGAGAAAAATAGTGTACTTTTGCTGTATGACTATTAGCAGCATAATCCAAAAAACAAATCGATTTATTTCTTTTAAAATTGTAAGATTTTCTTGTGAAAATAATCTTGTGTGGGGTAGTGACATCTGAATTAATTTTGAAATAAAATGGGTGTTTGCATGTGAGTGTCACTGCAGCTGCCCACCCCCAAAAAATGCTATATATTCTAATCTTATGTTTTTCAATACTTGTCAATTTTGAAAAGGAAGGGTCATTCAGTGACATCTATATTTAAAAAAGGGTGTTTGCGGCTGCAAAAAAAATATGTCATCTGCAATGCCACCAACAGAAGCAAGCCCATTAGATAAATGATACAGCAAAAAAAAAAAATAGTGTAAGGTGCAAGAAATAAAAATGGTGAAATGCTACGCACACACTAAATTTGGAACTTTAGACAGCATGCAACATGGAGAGTGAAGAGGCAGTAGCAGATGACATTGGATGGACAGAGGCATCAGTAGATATTTAGACAAGTAGATACCCAATTGTAAAGCACTACATAATTTGTTGTTTATAAATAAATGATGATGCTGATAGACGAAAGTGGCCTGCAACCATACTACAAAACTTCAATGACTATGCACATATTACATTTTGTATCTAGGTTCTGGGGTCTGGACATCTGCGGTTGTGTGTTTAGATGCTGTGTTTAGTTGCTGAATGACGAACTTCACAGGGGTTCCGGGTCTGTGGGTACTGGTTCTGGGTGTGTTGTTTCCGTAGCGCAACTGTGTATGTGACTGGTAGCAGGTATGGTAACATAAACTCTCAGTTTTTCTTGCTCACTGGATGTTTTTTGTTTTGAGGACCATTTTCTGAAAACTCTAAATTCAGTTTTGTATGAAAATCCCTGGAGATCAGCAATATCCGAGAAACTCAAACCACCCAGTCTCTCCCCAACAATCATTCCACAGTCAAAGCCACTTCTCCATTCTGGTGTTTGGTCTGAACAACTGAATCTCTTTACCATGTCTGCATGTTTTATGCATAGAGTTGCTGTCACATGATTGGCTGATAAATATTTGCATTAACAAGCAGGTTTACAAATATGACTGAGTGTATATATCAGTGATATATATAACTAGAAGTTATGATTGATTATATAACACAGACAAAGCATAGAGTACAGTGACTAAAATGTCAGCCCCCACAAAATAACAGAAAAAAATAGAAGCTCTGATGTTTCTTTCACTTCTTTCAGCAGCAATGCAAAAATACTTGCTTGCTCCCTATCCTGACATGCAGGCTAACTGCTGTTCTCTTTCTTGGTAACACCATTTGCAACTGCACACACGGCACACCCTTATGGTCAACCTTATGGTCAACCGAAATATAGACCCTGGGTAGGGACAAGTTGAATTGTTGCTTAAATTTATTATATGAATTTATTGAGATAGATCACTTGTCCCAAAGTCTGATGCACACATCACTGATATAAATTAGATAGGGAAAAGAGGTGGGCAAGGAGAGTGACCCAAAGCAATAAGCCTGTTATAATGACAACAAATACAATGTACAGTAATAACAAATGCAGTAACAAAAGTACCAAAATAGTAGTTGCCAATTAGCAGTACATGCAGTGCACTTATTTGACCATGGTGCACCCTCTTACCACTTTGTGGAAGTATTTTCATGTTGACAATTTGGACAACCAATTGCGGTCCCTTAAAGGGGATTTAAACATCTGGTTGTGCAACATAAAATCTGGTTTCAGGGAGAAATGCCCGATTGACCTATCATCTCCCTTCAGAAGGAATTTTGCCAGCCCACAGTTGCTGCCATCTTGGCGTGCTGCGATACATACAGCCCTCTTAGGCAAGTCTGAAAGGGGGGAAATGCAGGGGGGGTGGCTACTTGGTATGTAGAACAACAATTACTCTTAGTTAATAACACCTCTGTTGCAAATACAGACTCCTGCACAACACAAATATAGTGAAGCACATATAACCACTAGAGGAATGATAGAACATACTTTTTGGACTATTGAAGACCAAGTTCAGAGACCTTGATAAATTTGGTGGTGTGCTACTGTAAGCCCATACAAAGGTGGCTGATATCCTAATTGCTTGCTGTATACTGCACAATATTATTTTAGACCTTTATCTATAGCAGGAATCCTGCTACTTTGAGTGTTTGGTCAAAAAAAGTGTACTTATTAACATAACTATTTTTGATCATTTGTGAGCAAATGAACAAACCTCTGCTATCCTTAACCTGGTATGTGTATTGTAAATTAGACTGTCAGATCTCATGGTCCATTGTCTAACTAAAGTTATAGCATTGTACACTGATGCAGGCTATCTTGTTGCAATATTAAACATTTTATTGGTCTCTTTAATTTAAACAGCTATTTTTATTGTCTCATTTTAGAACATGTCACTTCTTGAAGATCTCTACTTTGCCTATACCTTGGCTCCCCTACGTGCGCATAATGTGCCTTTGTGGTGCTGTGGTGGCAGAAGTTGCCGATGTGCTTGACAGACTACGTTTACTAGATGTTAATGGACCAGGTAACCAAGAAACTATATCATGGTGTATTTCAGCATCCGATGATAACAAATTGGAGTTCACCTCTCAGACAGTCCATGTCAATGCATTTAATGTGGCTGTCATGTGCGCTAAATTGTAATCCATGTAGTCCATCTTTGTTATGCGATTTTGAGAGCTGTTGTGAATGAAGATTAACCACCTTTTAATGTGATGAGTGATGTGTGGCATCTTTTGAGTTTGGGACTCCAAAAATTTTCCACTGACGCAGGTGGGGCAGAGAACACCTCCACAAATTCTAGTGTTAATAGGGTGTCTTCCAGGTGCATCAACATCATGAGAAGCTTTCTGCTGTACAGCATGGGTTACATGTTGCTGTGAGATTCCTGTAAATTCAAAACACTTTTGAGTGCAAGCTAGGTTAGTGCAATAACAGTATTGACATAATAATGTTATTCTCTTTTTAAGGAGAACTCACCATCTACCTCCTCAAGTAAGGCTTGGTGGGTTCATCATAGCAGCTTATGGCTTTGTGATAAACCTGTTGATTGAACCATGGGTCAAAAATATATTATCTGAAGCTTTATATCTTTGTTTATGCTGTGAAATAAAATCATGCAATACACATGGAATATTGAAATACCTTTGTGTGTCAGCCTGTTTTCATTTATTCTTACACTTTTATCATGCTTTTTTTAATGGGGAAAAAAATCATAGCAATATTCATCAGACTGTTGCTGTGGCAAAGGTCTGTCTTGCACATTCATGCCCTCATTTGGGAGGATTTTCATAGCTGAAAATTGTGTGCTGATACCACAGATCAGCACACAATTTTCATCATGTGAAAACCTACTAAATCTTCCTGCCTTGGTCTTTGCTACCTGTCTACTGGTCTGCCCATACCATCCTGTGCATACTTGCCCTCTCTCCTGGAATGTCTAGGAGACTCCCAAATTCCAGTTACCTTTCCCAGATGCCAGGGAGAGCAGACCACCCTCCCACATCCTGACAACTTTTAAGCAAAGTGGGCGGTATGGAAACACGAAGAGCTCCAATCCCAAATCACAATGATGGCCTTTCACCACAGAAGCAAGGTCAAATGACATGATTTTCAGTGCCATACTCCTCGCATCTGCTACTTGACTCCCCTCTGGGATCTCCCCACTGTCCAAACTCTCTATTTTCCCTCTCCAAAGCCTCAAACATATATATCACAAAAAGCACAGGAGACACACACCTTCTAAGACTTCCAGTTCTTGGCCAGGCTGCTTTATAGTAAGAGTCCCGTTATCAGTGTGTGTTCCTTATCAGAGTCCCGTTGTCGATTCCTTAATCCCATTATTTTTGGAATTCCCATTGCCGACTAGCTGGCCCCCCTGACAATTTCCCAGCTCCTGAATTCTGGTTCTGTTCGATTGGATCTCCTGGTACTAACCCGGCTAGTCCACTACACTCTGTGTTTGCAGCTTCCTCGCTAGCGACCGGCTCTCAGGGTCACGACCTACACATCCCACACAGCTAAGGCCAAACCTCCTTGCAGGAGTCCCTGGTGAACACTAGGGGTGTTTTAGCAGGAGTACTTTTACATTTTCCAGTGTGACTCATGATTTGTAGATAGTTTAGTCTGACCCTATGTGTTGAAATCATTGGTACTATACTGTGCCTGCTTGTCTTCTTCTATGTCCTGTCCATTACGTCAAATACCATGGAAGTTAATAAGCCCATATCACTATGGGTTGAGTATTTGTGAACATATAGCATTCTACAAGAAATGGGGCTGCTATAGGTGAAAACGCGTTGAAGCGGTTCTAGGGGTCTTATTATCTGACCAGATATTTCCATAACATTATTCCTTTGCGTTCTATGGTTTGCTCTAATATTATTTTTTTGGGCTGCAGGTTTGTAATATCAGGTGCAACACTTTCATTATCCCTAACTCCCTCAGGTCTAGAGGAAGTCCATAGACTATTTTTGTCAAGAGCTGGTCAGAGCTAACTGAAGAACTCATTTACCTTACATACACATGGAGGTGTAGGTATTATCTGTTAACATTAAGGGGTTAAACTACCCCAAAAAAGAGAAAAATGGCCCTGGGCGTTAGTAGGAGGGAGAAGTCAGACATCTGATGGGAAAGCACACCCAGCTGCAAGGTTAACAATTCTCCCAGAACCTTTTCACTTTGGCCAATGTAAGAAAGGAGTATGGTAATATTTATACATAATAAAGTACTTTTTTTCTTATCTACACTTGTATGCTGATCCAGATGGCAGGTATCTTATATTTGTAGGTAAGATAAGATCGGACACAGTTACCCTTATCTTCCTATATGCACTCAATCAGGGCCAAAGGATCTTTCCATGCAAAGTTTTTAAACACATCGGGCAAGTTGTGCAAAGCCATTTAATTATAAGAGGAGACTTTAAATTGTTTATAGTCTCCAAGCTAGACAACTCGTTTCACCTTACTTACCATTCCAGAGATGCTCAATGACCCCTGTGTTTTGGTTTTGGATCTGGATTACCGTCATGTTTTGGTTTTGGTTTTGCCAAACTGTCATTGCGTGTTTTGGTTTTGGTTTTGTTTTCCTATTTTGTTTAAAAATCAATGTTTTTGGGCCTAAAATAACCAAATTTAGTGCTCCACTTGTTTCTTGGATAAATAATATAATTGTAAAGCTAATAAATTATCCAAAAAACTGTTTAATTACTGGTAGGCCTTCATTAATTCTACACAAAGACCAGATTGTCTTCCTCTCCAGCTATGAATATTGGCAATGCTTCCATCGTCTTTGGATGTATATTACACCCTACACTTATACTTAAATATGTGAAGAAATGGACAAAAGCAGTTTGGTTTCTGTCTCTCTAGGCCCCCTCCAGTTGTATAAAATACAAAAAAATTCAGCCGTTATAGACTGTACAATATTGAGAGAAATGGACAAAGACAGTTTGGGGTCACTCTGTGTATGACACCCTACCCTTAAGGAGAAATTGCCCAAACAGCAGCCTTTCAAGACAGTACGTGATATGGAAATGCCCCAAGTCCCTTTCCTCTTTGGGGGTAGATTGCACCCTACACTTACATAGAAAGTTTTAAAAAAATGTTATCGTCATCATCTGGAGCTTTATCCTCACCCTTATCAGTGTGTACGTCATCATCACATACTATCAATTCATCGCCGTTTGAATCCACCATTAGAGAACAGTCAGTGCTTGGATGTCTTGGATTGTGAAGGCCTTCCTCGTGGAAGATGTAGTTCATTTTTATAAACATCATTTTCTCCACATTTTTGGGAAGTAACCTTCTACGGCGATCACTGACTAAGTTCCCTGCTGTGCTGAACACTCATTCAGAGTACACACTGGAGGATGGGCAGCTTAATTATTGCAAAGCAAGTTTCTACATGGGTTTCCAAATTGCCTGCTTTTGTTCCCAGTAAGGAAAGGGACTGTCTGACATTTCCATATCAATTACCTCTTGAAAATAATCCTCCACCATCCTTTACATGTTATTACTCATATTGGATGGAGTTATGGGCAAGGTCACACATTTTTTAGAAAAATCCTTCAAACCAGCCCAGATGTTAAAAGGTTCTGGTCTGCCCTCTGCATCTTCCCTGCTTCTTTTTTGAAAATTAAATTTTTTTATGAGCAGCAGCTGCTTGAGAAACTGAAGGAGGATACGTCGGCAAGCCAAGGCCCAGTTCAGCGGACAACTTGCTGAGCAATAGCTCCTTGCAAAAGTTCACATCTCGTTCATTTTGAAGCAAGGACTCAATGTAGGTCTTAAACCTTGGATCAAGCACAGTGACCAAAACGTACTGATCCGAGTTCAAGATCTTAATAACTCGAGGATCATTGTGAAGCGAATGTAGTACTTGATCGACAAGGCCAAAATACTTTGCTGAATTGCTTGCTTTCATCTCCTCCTTCAGTTTCTCAAGCTGCTTTTCCAATAGTCTAATTAAAGGAATGACTTGGCTCAAACTAGCACAATCTGCACTCACTTCACACGTCACAACTTCAAATGGTTTCAGCACCTTGCACAGCACTGAAAGGATTCCCCACTGTGCAAGAGTGAAATACATGCCCCCTCCTTTCCCAATGTCATGACTTGTGCAATACGCTTGGATGGCTTTGCGCTGTTCCTCCATCTTCTGCAGCATGTACAGGGTGGAATTCCACCTAGTTACCATCTCTTGCTTAAGTTGGTGGCAGGGCAAGTTAAACTGCTCTTGGAGCTGCTGCAATCTCCTACATGCTGTGGCCGAATGCCTGAAATGGCCTGAAATCTTACGGGCCACCGAAAGCATCTCCTGCACCTCACGGTTATTTCGCAGAAAGCTCTGCACCACCAAGTTGATGGTGTGAGCAAAACATGGAATGTGCTGGAAATCACCCAGCTGTAATGCTCGCACTATATTGTTGGCGTTTTCAGAAATGACATATCCTGGGGAGAGTCCAAGTGGTATAAGCCATGTATCAATCACATCTCTTAGTTTGTGTAACAAATTGTCAGCTGTATGCCTGTTAGTGAAGCCGGTGATACAAAGAGTGGCCTGCCTGTGACAAATGTTACGTAGTGGTGTACATGCTGCTGCTGTTCCTGCTGGTGAAGGTGAATAACCAACCCAGTGGGCTGTCGCAGTCATATAGTCTTTGGTTTGCCCACTTCCACTTGTCCACATATCTGTGGTTAAGTGGACAGTGGGCAGAATGGCATTTTTCAGCGCAATCTCTACATTTGTACACACTTTTTGGTAGAGTTGTGGAATAGTTTTACGGGGAAAATGGTGTCGCGATGGAATTCTGTAATGCGGACACAAAACCTCAATTAACTGTGAAAAACCAGCTGCGTTTATTGTGGATATTGGACGCAGATCTAACACTAACATGGCGTCTGTGATTCGCTTGACGACTGGGTGACTGCTGTTATATTTGCTTCCCCTAGCAAATGATTGTTTCACAGTTAATTGTTGAAATGTAGGACTGCTCTTTATCTTGGCCTTCCTCTGGGCTGACGATTCACTCCCAGCAGTAACAACAGCAGCAGCAGTGGGACTAACGCTTTCTTCAGAGGACTCAATTATATTGCAGGAGTCATCCAGCCTTAATAAGTGGGATGCAGGGCTAACTCCGAGCGCTACTGAAGATATTGATGAGGATGGTGTGGTGGGTGTATTTTGTAGCCGTCGGGATGTCGGTGACCAGAGGGTCCTAGCTGATGATGGAGTGCTTGTAATTTTTTTGGAAGAACTTTCAGCTTTTCCCAACACTTTGCCATGAACTCTCGTTAAATGGTGTAACATAGACGAGGTTCCAAGATGGTTAAGGTCCTTCCCTCGACTGACTGTGGCTTGACATACACTACAAATGGCTATACAATTGTTGTCTGGAATTGGGTAGAAATAATTCCACACATAAGTGGATTTTTTTGTTTTATGGCCAGGCATGACAATGGCCTTTTTCTTGTCACGTGCCAGAACTACTGCAGGACTTACACAAACAACCTCATCCTCATCAACATCCTCATTAGCGCCCTCGTCGCCTACACAAATCCCCCCTTCATCCTCTTCTAATTCCAAAGTGGCATCCTCAATTTGTGTATCACCGGCTACACTCGGGCTGTTTAGGCACACACTGTTACGAGCCGCGGCTCACTTCCTGTTGTCCCAGACGTCCCGGCCGTCTCCATGACGACCGGGACGTCACTTCCGCCCTCCGCGTCCCGGTTGCCTGGGCAACAACCGGGACGCTCTGTCTCTTCTGCCGCAGCGCCCGGCCAGCTGTCCTATAGCCGGGCGCATGCGCGCAGAGGGAAGTAATAGCTTCTTTTATAGTGTTTGTCTCCAGCACTCATTGTTTGCACGGCAATGTGTTAGACGCTCCAAGATAGGGGAAGCTGAATTTATATTTAATTTAGTCATGGGTTTACAGACTGGTTATTGTAGTGGGAGGAGTCTTGCTGGTTGTCTGCTCCTATTGGTTTCCCTCACTACTTAAGGCAGTGAGGACAGAGCCTCACTGCCAGTTATAGCCCCTAGTGTAGTGAGGCTCCCTGTTCCTGTTCCTTGATTGTTTTTGCTAGACCTCATCTCCCGTGTATGACTCTTGGCTTGTTTCTGGATCCTGTTGTATTGCCTGTGACCTCTGACTTCGGCTTGTTACTGGATTCGTTGTCTGCTGCCGGCCCTCGACCCTTGCCCGGATTTCACTCTGCTGTTTATTCTACACTCCATTGCTGGGTTCTCCCCAGTCAGTGCTCATCTCACGACCCTCTGTTGTCTGCGGCCAAGTCTGTCCCCACCACTAGGGGCTCTAGTGAACACCTGACTTCAGAGTAGATTCCGGGTTTTGAAGTACTGGCTGGAGGGGTTCCTAACACACAGGGAAGAAACAAAATGCATACTTGATGTTTCTACCCTTATCCCCAAAGGGTAAAATATAGATTTTGATTTGGGAAGCTTTCTGCAATACTAAGAATAACAAAAATACATAGAATTATAGTTTTGATTTAGGAGACATAATAATATAAATATAAATAGATATCTTCAACACATAATAGACAGTAAGCCTGTCATCATATATGATTTTAGTGGAAGGACAAACTCTGGGTTGCACTTATTACTTAAGTTACCTAGATAGAAATAAAGCAGAACATACTCACAAGCAATGTATGTTGAACTTTATTCACTTTTGCAGTAAAAGAGATATACATCTAAATTTGTGCGTATAAACTAGAGATGGGCTACACTGGGAGCTATAACTGGCAGTGAGGCTAAATGTCCACGCTTAAGCAACAAGCCATGACATTAGGAAAGAAGGAGGAATGTACTTTAGTCCAGCACAGTGAAGAATATTTTCCATGCTGTGCAAGGTGCTGAAACTAAGTAGTCACCTGTGAAGTGAGTTCAGACACTGCTAGCTTGAGTCAAGTTATTCCCTTAATTAGACTTTTGGAAAAGCAGCTTGAGAAATTAAAGGAGGAAATGAAACAAAGTAATTACACTAATTATGTCGGACTTGTAGATAAAGTACTTTATTTGCTTTGCTAGCATCCAAGAGGTATCGAGATCTCATATCACTACATTTTGGCGACTGTGCTTGATCGTAGGTTTAAGAGCTATGTCTTCGCTTTGTTTCCAACTGACCCAGATCTCAAGAGATGCAAGGAGCTCCTGGTGAGCAATTTGACAGCTCAAGTTGTACATGACACGACGACGTCTCCCTCCTTCAGTTTCTCAGGAAACTGCTGCTAGGAAAAAACTTTTTCAAGAGAACCAGGGATGATGCAGATGAGTCAGCACATCTGGTCTGGTCTAAAAGAATCCCAAAAATCGTGACACCTCTGCCATAACTCCACCTAATCCTACTATCAACCTCCAAAAAATGGTGAAGGATTATTTTAACGACAGCATACAAATAGACACGTCAGACAGTTCCTTTACATACTGGGAGGAAATAAATGCAATTTGGAGACCCATGTACAAACTTATTTTACAAGACCTAAGCTGCCCACCCTCCAGTGTGTACTCAGACAGCCGAGAACCTTGTCAGTGATTGTCATAGCAGGCTACTTCCTAAAAATGTGGAAAAGATGATTTTCATCAAAATGAATGACAAATTCCATGAGAAATGCCTCTACCGACTATTACATCAATGTACAGAGGCTTCTATAATGGTGGATTCCAGCGGGGATGAATTAATATTGTGTTAGGATGATATACACACTGGTGAGGCTGAGGATGAGGCTGAAGATGATGACAACAATATCTTGCCACTGTAGAGTTCATTGACAGCACTGTTACCTTAGCTGCCTTAAGCCCATTGGTGGCTTGTTTTGTGGGGCCCCAAACGTATCAAACACTTCAGCCACAAAAGTGGCAGTCCTTGTCGCTGATGTGCTTGGTTTGTTAAACTGTACATGCCCATTGTAATATATTTCCAAGGACAATTCCAACTTGCACTGTTCTGTTTGACATTTAAGCCTTGGTCTATCAGGTTGTGTAACAGTTGAAAATTCAGGTTTCAACAGTATTATTAGGTCGCCTATTCAATTGGTGGAGAGTATTATTAGGTAGTGTATTCATATGTGGACAGTATTATTATAGGCCAAGGGATATGGTTAAGGACAGGCCTAGGGACAGGTCTAAAGATAGGGATAGGGACAGCTCTAGGGACAGGGATAGGGACAGCTTTGGGGACAGAGACAGGGTTAGGGTTATGGATAATACTGTCTTTATTTGAATTGTCAACCTAATAAATACTGGCCAAGTTTCAATTGTTGTCCTAAAAACACTCTAGATGTCATGTAGCTGTCATTATATTGTTGACTTTATAACCTTCTTTAGTCTCCTGCCAATCAATCATATTATGTCAGTCCGACATAAAGGTGGGTAGGAGAGCCCAAGGACAATTCCATCTTGCACTTTGGCCTTGGTCGATCAGCTTGTACAACCGTGTAAAGTGCTTGGTTTGTTAAAATATACCTGCAGCCCCTTCCTGGTTAAGTGTGAATTTGTTAAACCTTTTTAACATATGGGTGGGTGAGAGGGCCCCAGGACAATTCCATCTTGCATCACTTTTCTCTTCTGCCACTGCTGTGTGGCAATGTTTCCTAGATGTTCTATGAACTGCTGTGTGTTTGTGCCGTTGCTCTGTCGCTTACTATCCAGCCAGCTCGCTGCAGTCTTTGGCCGAAGGTGGATGAAAATAATATTCTGACCTTTGAGGTGGTTAAAATCCACTGGAAATGACTACAAATTAGTGTTATTGAGGTTAATAATAATGTAGTAACAAAAAGAGGCATGTTTTGTGATTTTAGCATATTTTAGCAATTTTTCAAAAAAATACAGATCCAAAACCAAAACACGTGAGGGCAGTTTTGCCAAAACTAAATCACAAAGTTAATACAGGTCCAAAACCGAAACACTGGGGTCAGTGAACATCTCTAGTGTTGGATTGTTGGAACACTGCATTACCTTCATGAAAGGCACCACTGTACAAAAGTACGCATAGAGAGCCACTCATGCTACTTGGGTCAGTTCATAATACACAAAATCTAAGAAATAGAATTTAATGTATTTAAAACATAAATGTTATCTGCTTGCCAGGGAGATACAGGTGCAGTGGTGAATTTCTGAGAGGAATTGAAACTGGTTAACTTCATAAATAATTACCTATAAATTCACTGTTTGATTGGTCTTTTGTGCATGTTAGAAACTGGTGATGAATCATCAACATTAAAATAACCCCTTTAAAAAATAATCTCTGTACAAGGGTTTACATACAAGAACAGCCCAAATCAGGTGTGTCAACTGTAAAATATAGCCAAAAAAGGTAAAGCACATGTAATTGAATAAATTAGTCTACCTTTATTGAATGTATCACTTTCTTCTAAAATGTACTTTAGTAAGCTGTACATTATATATATATATATATATATATATATATATATATACACATATATATATATACACACACACACACACACACACACACACACACACACACACATCTATACACACACACACATACAGTATATACACACACTTGCAAAAGTCCTAAAAGTCAACAGATATGTCTGTAATACAAATAACTTTAAGGAATTGTACCTGGCAGCAGGTTCTTAAATTAATTTTCAATCTTACAATTCATTATTTGTCTGCAAATTTTATTAAAAACAAAACCTAAAAAAATACCGCTTGCATAAGTATTCAACCCCACAGAACCACCATTTGCTGCAATAGCTGCTTTAAATAAAAAACTCCAGGCGTGTTTTGATGTGGTGTTTCTTTACTGGCTTCTTTCTAGCCACCCTCTCATACAGGCCAGTTGTACACAGAGCTCTTGACACGGATGACTGGTGCACCTTAACTCCAGTCGCAGCCACTGAACTCTGTAGCTCTTTTAAATTGATATGTTGCCTCTCTGTGGCTTCCCTCACAGGTCTCCTTCTTGCTCTAAAGCGGAGTTTTGGGGGACGGACTTGTCTAGGCAGTGCCTGGTGGTAAGATGCAGCTTCCATTTCCTCACAATCGATCAAACAGTGCTCACTGAGATATCCAAACACGTGGAGATTATTTTGTAGCCTTTCCCTATCTTGTGCATGTCTTTGACATTATCTTCAGTTTTTTTAGAGTGGTCTTTGGTCTTTATTTTCACTTCTGCTCCAGCACCCTGTTACCCCTGCCTCCTTCTTACTGACTGTTGAATGTGATGTCATCATCACGTCCCAGTGCTGTCAGTGAGGAGCCACGCTGAGAAGAGCTGCTAACAGGAGAGAAGGTGGTCAGAGGAAGGTAAGCAAAGAATGGAGAACGGTGGGATAAAGGGGGGCATAGTGTGATGAAGGGGGTATAGCAGTGTTGGAGTGGGGCATGAAGGGCCCATCTGGGGAATGTAGTGGCAGGGGCCCATGAAATAGTGTGTGCTTCGGCACACAGCTGAAGGAGCATGGTGAGCCATTAGAGGAAGCTTACTTTTTTCATTTGGTACTTGTTAATTATACAGACACTACATTAGCTCCTCAGTAGATGAATAATAAAGATACAAGATGGCTCTCCTACAAATGTGTGCTGCCTGTAGTCTATATCAGGAAGTCCACTAAATCCCTACACATAAAACAGAAAATAATGAAAATAATATACACATCAAGCGCTCACATGAATTTCTAGGGTGTCATGGTTTCAGAGTCAGGATGGGCCTCGAAGTCTGCTCAGGTGGATACTACCCCCAGAGAGGCGCGGAGTCTAATGGAAGAGAGGTTTTCACCAGGGTTCTGGTGAACAGGATGGCCCTGGAGTATGATCGGAAGAGAGGCACACTGGTCCGCAGAGAGACAGCAGGGTCTAGACTGCGGAGAAGGTGAGTCAGGTATGCACAAAAGAGGAAGGCTGCAGGATGATGAAGCGCTGAGGTCCTGATGAGCTGGAAGCCCTGGAGCAGGATCAGAGGTGATATTCAATGATCTGCAGAGTGGTGGCAGCGTTTTGGACTCGGAGGAGATACAAGTATACACAGGAGAGTAATAGGCTGCAAGATGGTATAGCACTGATTTCCCGATGAGCTGGAAGCCCTGGTGCAGGATCAGAGGTGATGAGCAGCAATCTGCAGAGTGGCAGCATCGTCTTAACTGCGGAGGTGATACAGAAGTACACAGGAGAGCAACAGGCTACAGGATGGTGAAGTGCTGAGGTCCTGATGAGCTAGAAGCTCTGGAGCAGGATCAAAGTTGCAACATGGTTGCTAAATCCAGCAAATAACGAGGTGGAAGCAATAAACAGGAACCAGAGGATTAGACGTCCTAACTGGTAAGGAGACCTGAAAATCTGCCACCTTAGCAGGTGCTTTAAATAGACGGGGCTGACAGGTAATTAATCAATCAAGTGAATGCAGGAAGTTTTGAAAAGACCAGGTGTGCGCAGTTTAGACCAGCAAGTGAATGCAGGGAGTGAAAACCAAGGGAAACAGGTATGAACAGCGACCGGAATGAGAGGTTAACTGATGCGATGTGTGACATAGGGGTTTATGTATCAAGCTTAGAGTTTCCAGCTGGTTTGAAAAGTAGAGATGTTCACAATAGCAACCAATGAGATTTTTGCTTTCATTTTGTAGAATCTGATTGGTTGCTATAGGCAACATCTCCACTTTTCAAACCCGCCGTAAACGCTCAGCTTGATAAATTTACCCCCTAGAGTAGATACTCTTTCTTCACAATATAGTGTCATGAAGCAATTCACATGAATTCTCCAGATTTCAGGACAAACTACAAAAACTATAGTAATGATAAATCCCAGTGAATGTTACAATACAGAAGAAAAGAAACCCTCTATCAAGTGTTGGAATCAATCACTACTGGAGCAACTCCTCCATATGACACTCTTGTGGATAATCACCCATAGGAAATATGCTTACAGACAAGAGGTAAATAATGGTCCCATCAATAACATCACAATATATATGGACTTCAAAATGTCTTCAAACCTCACACCATATGTAAGGAAAACTAAATGAAAAGCATCTAATGCATTATATCTTTATTCCATCATGAAAATATCAGTGCACAACACACTCACATTTAAAAATAATGTATGGACATTCTTCAATAAGTATGGATAAAATGGCAGGAAAGTATCGCCTATAAGGTAGAATGGATGGTATCCCCAGGATATTCTTTATTTCAACGATAACATTCAACGGCAACTCCAAGGCAAAGGAAAAATTTGAATCAGAACGCCGCTGCGTTTCAACTCCTTGCAGCGGAGTCTTTACCTATACTGAAGATCTGACTCACATTCACTGCTTTATATACTCCAAGTTGTTAAAATGACTTCCGATCATGCCAACCAAAATGAAGCTTGAAAGTAATATACAAACATCAAAACGAGGCTTGGAGGTAATGTGATAACCCATACCGTTCATCCAAAAAGAGTCTTAAATCCATTGAATAGATGGAAGGGTATTCCAGAATGAGGCTAGAATGACGATATTGTTATAATATAATGAATAAAATTTAAATCCGTGCTTCACAAAATTAATCTTTGCCTACATCGATGTAGGATTATCATTGTCCCTCCAACATCATATAAATAGAACGATTCATAATATCTTTTTTTGTCTTTACAAACCACAGTTTAATATGTTGGTGCCTCAGAGAATATAAACGAAAAGCATATTGAAAAATAATTTGATAAATATAATAAAAAACATAAATACATATGGGTACTTTATAATTATAACACACACACACATACATATATATATGTATATATATTGTGGCTTGCCACTGGCCGCTCAGGGTGAAATTGACTATGGAGCTGACAGTCTACAGGTAAAAGGCTGCAGACCAAGCTATATACAGGTGTAGCACTGTGTTCATGTTCAGTTACATACAGTTCTGAGACATATGTTACAAGCTGAAGTGTAAAATGTAATTTAATTTACATGCTTTGCTTTGTCTTCCACAGCAGAATGCTGACAAGCTGTCTGCACTCAGTAGAGGTTACCAAACATCTCCTGGGAACTCCTTTTAAAGGCAAAGGGGGAGTGTCGCCTGTCTGGCAAGCCAAGCCTGTGGGAGGAGTCTTGTGTATAAAAACCTGAACTGAGCATGTGTGATTTGCTACTGATGTCAGTAAGTGGCCAGCTGGTAGTTAGGGAACGGCTGTATAACCAGATGTAGGTTGTCTTGATGTGTTATTGTGATGTAACAACAAACCACCATTTTGATTTGCAACAAGAAGTTGTCTGTGTTGCTGATATCTGCACGGTGCTCTTGCAACAAGTTGTTTCAAAAGTGCTACAAGAAGGGCACGTTTGTTACAAGTGGTGTCATTGTGGGAAAAACACCCAATGCACAGCTGTCCACCCAGCCTCCATGAAAGGTGGTGGTGAGTGAAATGTTTGAATACTGCTATCACACCTTAAAAATGTATAAGCTGTCAGTTGCAGTGGAGAGATTG
Organism: Mixophyes fleayi; assembly: GCF_038048845.1. Classification (NCBI taxonomy): domain Eukaryota; kingdom Metazoa; phylum Chordata; class Amphibia; order Anura; family Limnodynastidae; genus Mixophyes; species Mixophyes fleayi. The sequence goes on along the minus strand of NC_134409.1, from coordinate 55,211,690 downwards.
CTATTGATGAGCAAGCAAAAGTTTTTTTATCTGTGGAGAGACAGAAGCAATATTACTGAACTATTCAGTGCTTGTTTTGCAAAACAAGTTTTTTTTTTTTAAATGGCTGGGCATTGTAGTGCCACACCTGGTGAGTTAGGTGTGGTCCACAAGTCTGCTGTTTTACCTGTGCACTGAAGTTGCTGTTTGCTGTGAGGCTAAAACACCTGTTTATTTTTCCAATTGCCTGTGTGAAGTTTGATAGCTGCAAAAGAAAAGAATTACTGCTAGTACACATTTTCTTTACTCCAGCTAAGATGGGCAAGAAAAAGAACAACATGTTTCAAAAGGAAAGTGTGCAAACTGGTGTATCTGAGATACAGTATCAACCACAAAACTTGGAAAATCAGAGAGAAGAATTTGGAGAATCTCATGCTCTCTGCACCAACTTAGTGTTACCTGGGACAGATTATGTGGCCAGGGATGACTATGAAAGTTTAGAGAAAATGTATAGAGATGACAATTGCTGTCTTGTAAAATAAGTGTGATTGTTATAACAACAGTGTGAAGAAAAGGAAAAAGCAGTAGTGCTTCTTAATGAAACTGCAGAGAGGTTGCAGCAGAGAGAGCAGGAAACTGTGCGGTTTGAATCTTTGAAAGATGTCTTGCATGCATTACAAAAAGTGTGCAAAGAAAGAGAAAAAGCAGAAGTTCTTAAAGAGCTAGCCGCAGAGAAATGACTGCTTTAGAACAAAAGCTTGTCTTGACTAAGCAATTGGTACACTTGTCAAGAGTCTGCAAGGAAGCTTCAGGAGCAGTGGCGGATCCAGGGGGGGCGATCGCCCCCCCCTACCAGGGGCTTGCTGCTGACAGCTGCACACTGTGCAGGTCCGTTAAGCAGTGACAGTATGCTGCCCGGCTGCTCTGATTGTGTTTTAAGCACAATTAGAGCAGCGGGACAGCACACTGTCACTGCTGAACGGACCTGCACATACTGTGCAGCCGCCGGCAGCCTTAGACATCAGAAAGGGGGCGGGGCCTAAATCGCCCCCCTAAAATCGCCCCGGGTATGACAAATGTCTAGATCCGCCCCTGTTCAGGAGTGCAAGTTAGAGAGGCTTGTACTAGCTGAATGGCATGAAAAGCTAGAACAGCTGCTCCAAGAAGAAAAGACTGTCTTCTAGCAAATCTTGACTTTGTCCACTGGGACCATATTTTATAATATTTCTGCATAAAATACCTGCTTGTGTGGCTGTATCTTTTGTTTCCAACTGAATCATTCACGAAGGCAATCCAACCGGCATTGGAAGGTTTCTCAATAGCCATTCATGTTCTACCTATAATAACCTTAGCCAGAGCCAGTAGATTTGTTACATATTATTTAATCTAAAAGGAAAATAGAGATGGAGATTTCAAAAATACAAGTTTTAGGATACAGTAAAGTAATCTTAATCACTGTTGTCTGAATACCTGCCGCTGCCCACAAACTCAACCTCTGGATAGGACCAGAGGAGATGCCAGAAAGAGGCTGACCCAATTCCACTTTTAGGGCAATTGAATGTATACATTCTTCCCAATCTCTGTAGTCTTATAGGGGTGTAATTATCTCTGTAATTTAAATAATTGAATTTGGTGTAATCTAGTACATGATGTGGCCTCCTTTGCACTGCCAAGTGACCTATTATTGCAGATTTGTAAGACACCACAGTGCGGTACATTAGGGAAAACGGTACATACATAAAACATCGATATACAAGGTAGACCTAAGTCCTAGGTCTGATTCCTATCGTGTTTTAAGGTTTAACAGATCCCCACTAAATTATTTGGGAGAATGGTGATATATAAAATCAATATCAATTTGTGGGGTCCCATTCCACGCAGAATAGCCTTATTTAGGAGCATGACTAAATAGGGGAATATTATTGTGAAAATAGACTGCAGTGCATGACATAACTGTAAATAATTGGTTTGGGATTGCAAATTTTAGTTTTCATTTTACAAAGTACTTTAGGTAGATATCAGAGTAAAACTGGCCAATCAAGATAATGCCATATTTACACCAATTTTTTTTCAGATCCCAATTTGAATACCTCACCAGGGTTATGATTGCTGCAAAAAGTTACTTCAGGATCCTAACACAAAACATCCAAACACTTGTGCACATAGTTCCATATCTGTATTGCTTGTCAAATGTCAAGAAATACTTAGTTCCCAACAGGATCTGTTCAGTAGACAATGAGGATCCCATCTGCCCATATAGGAAGCATCTAGGGTGCCACTTGGAATGCTTCCCACCCATTAGTTCACAAGTGCCAACTGGCCAGAAATATAATAGGTTTTCATATTGGGAAAGCCAAGCCCCCTGCTGCTCTAGATTGGCAAAGTGTGGCCAGGAATGTAAGTTGAAGCATGTTGAAAGGGATAGAGAAGTTTAGGTTGGACAATCATTTTGGCTAAGTTTACCCTTTCAGACATGGATAATAGAAGTTTCTTTCCCATTTGGAGTTTAGCTTTAATAAAGTGAATAAGTGGATCTATATGAAGAACAATGTAGTCCTGCATGTTACCTGAATCCATATCTCCAAGTATTTAATTTTGTAAGTCTGCTGCAGCGGATTTTGTGCCCTTGCATCACAAGGTAATTTTCAATGCATGGGAAATATAATGCCAGAGTAGATTCCAAAAGTTATCAACCACTTGTAATAGGATGTTTAGGGAGTCTTTTACATCCTTTAAAAAAAAAAAAAGAAGCATATCTTCTGCATAGATAGCAATTTTATCCACATTGTTTCTTGCTGGTAGAACACATATCAAGGGATGCTTCCTAATAAGACATGCTAAAGCAGGCCTGTCCAACCTGCAGCCCTCCAGATGTTGTGAAACTACAAGTCCCAGCATGCCCTTCCAGCTATCAACAGGTTGTCTACTGGCAAAGCATGCTGGGACTTGTAGTTTCACAAAACCTGGAGGGCCGCAGGTTGGACAGGCCTGTGCTAAAGGCTCAACAGCAAGAGCAAACAGGGCAAAGAAGAGGGGGCAGCCCTTTCTAGTGCCTCTGAAAAGGTTAGAGGTGTAACCATTTATGAACATCCTAGCCACTGGAGGAGCAGAATAAAGCAGTTTTAGCCGGCCTATGAGTTTAAGTTACAAAAAATTGAAGTGATTTAAGCGCTCCTGATGACTCCCCTTAATACCAATTGTCCCAACAAAATAAAATGTTATACTTATACTTTTAAACTTGTATGTGTTCAATTCTTCTTATTTCTTGTTTTAAATGTGAACGTGTAAGAAATTGAACATTCAAATAGTGTAATACCATCTATACATGACAAGAAAAATAAGTGAGAAATTAATTCAGTCCACAAATTTAAGTGATATTCCACTCCGGATTTCCACAGAATGTAATGTGATTTCTGTTGTGGTATCAAACTCACCTGCAGAGAACTCTTCTTTAAAGGTCAGGTGGGAGTGTCACCTGTCCATCAAGCTAGGGCTGTGGGAGGAGTGTAAAGTATTTAAGCCTGAGGTTGTTCATTATGCAGGGTGACAGATGCCAAACAAGTTGGTTAGTGTCTAGGGAGTTGGTCTCTGTCATTCTAGCATTAGGGTCACAAGAAAGTCTGTGGAAGTTTATGTTATGAGCTACTTTGCCATCCTGACAATAAAAGCAAAGTATCGGTAAAGGAAAGGAAAATAAAGAAAGGATTGCTGGATCTCCATTGGGGCACAATACAGTCCTACCGAAATTATTTGTGTGTTTTATCATGTAAACCAAAGCCAATTACATTAAAATGTAACTTTTATTAGTTTATCAATAAAAACTGATGAAAAGGTTGCGAAATATATAAGTGGTAAGTGAAATAATTGTGATGTTAAAATTGCTTAATGTGACTCTCAATCTCTTTACATATGATGGATTTATAAATTCCTGCTAATGTTGTTCAGTTATAGCAAAAATTAAGGTACTCTCCCCCAATGTAAGAAGGAATCAGTATATTATCAAGATTTTTTAATTTGGGGAGAAAATATATACTGGATATTCAGTCTGTTGAATTGTTTCATATTGGTTAGGTAGCATTTTGTGCCCAATATTTATAATGAGTTGATAACAGAATCTATGTCCTATTTACGAATATTAAATATATATATATTTAATAAAGAGATTATAACTACATCTTACTTTGATGCTCTAAGTTTAAGCATCAAATATCAATGTAGTACAATTATTTCTACTAATGTTTGAAACCATTAGTTCTGGGCTTTTGCCTGGACAAAGCCAATAGAGAGAAACTTGCATTGGCGTTTGCTGTCTTTGACTGATCTACAATATAGTCTCTACTTTTTAAATTAGACGGACTGCTATAATTTGATAATTTACACTATCAAATAGCACTACTATATATATTTCCCAAACCCTAAGCTAGAACCTAGACAGGTAATCAGCAAATCATCTCGATCACATGAAATTCAGTTAGAAACCGGTCAATTAGCCTCATGTAAGGGGAAACCCAAAAACTGGATCAGAGAAGGTGTAACGGTCTGCAGCAGAAATACACAGAGGTCCAGGTATGCTTGGAAGCAAGGTGTCTGCATCAGCAGATGTGTAACAGTCTGCAGCAGGAATACATGGGAGATCCAGGTAAGGTACGAGGTGTAACGATGAGGGGACCAGACAAGAAAAGGGTCAAAAGCTAGAAGGTCCACAATGATGCCAAGGTGAAAAGAAGAAGCAAAGTCAAAGCCAAGCCAGGGTCTGGCTCATGAGATGATGAGACAGAAGGACAATCAGGAGTCTATACCAGAAAGTCAGTCAGGATCAATACACAGGAGTACATAGAAGAACCAGCAGCAGCTAAGACAGTAGATCAGGGGTGGGCAAACCAGTCCTCAAGGGCCATATAACAGTTCATGTTTTTAGGATTTCTGTCTGTAGAAACAGCTGGGATAATTACTGACCCAGCCACATAGATTAACTCAGCTGTGCATGATTAAAGAAATCCTAAAAACATGAACTGTTATATGGCCCTTGAGGACTGGTTTGCCCACCCCTGCAGTAGATGAACTGGCCCGTTTGCAGGAAAAGCATCCAGGATTAATGAGCTTAACTTTCCTGCAGGTAGGAGAATAGTACAAGTACAACAGCAGCCCCTTTGGTGGTACAGAGGTACTGCAGGCTAGATTCATATAATGGCACAGTCCTAACATAGTCCCTTGCAAGCAGGAGCTGCAAAAGGCAAAGCAGTTTCCCCGTAGAGGATGCTGCAGTGCAGCCAGAGGCAGATTGTGAGACTGACAAACTGTACATTATTCCCATGGAGCCTTCCTTTTAAGTCTGAAATTTTAGCTTGAAAACATTGAATTGAGAGGCAAGATTGGAGATTTTGTAGGCATTTTATGTTCAGTCTCCCCAATTCTTTCTCACATTTTTTTACATCTTCCTGTATCAATGAAAGATCTGATTGGACTTCTCCGATCCATTCTGTCACATGGCTTTCAGAAGCAGAGAAACCAGGGATGGATCATACTCCTGTTGAGAAATAGGGGGATCGACAGGAGCAGGATACCAACTGGGTATCCGCTACCTTAAAGAAGTAGATTATGGAGTGACTGTAACTAACCACACTGAGCCCCCAGAATTTGTTGCATGGAGGTAGAGGGAGAAAGTGGAGGGGAGGAACTACAAACACATGAATATGTACTGCTGCATCCTTCCTCACACGGTGGTACAGCTTGTGGCTGGCCAAATGTCAAAAAGGCATGTACAAAGCAAATTCAAACTGGATGGTATAAGTAATTGCAAATGATCCCGTGACAGCTGTGTTCAGCTACGCTGTAAAAGTGGGCACCCACTGTGGAAATGTCAGCTGCTATATCGATAAAAACCACAGATCCGGGTTGAGAGAGCAGGCAGTGGTGAGATGGCGATTAGCAACCAGAGGATCCCCCTTGCAGATTAGAAGAGGATAATAAAATGAAGGGCTTACTCATGTGTTTGGTCTTATACACTTGTTATAGTAATGGCTAGTAATGGCAGGAAATCCATGTAAACCCCACTGCTACACCACTCTGTCCCAAAAAAACTTGCCAGGGAAGTAACTTAATAACAATGTGTGTGCGCTCTTGGTTTGCCTCAACTCCCACTCCAACCCCAGCCAACAGCCATACAAAGTGGCCAAAGAGGCATCAAGTATGAAGGAAAGCATATTTATATTAATGCAGAGAAGTTTTTACTTAAAATTAGTATTTAGCTTTGAATCTTGATCACCCCATGATTTAATGCACATGGTATTGCTGCAAGGAGCCAATATACAAACAAGATTTTATCACCTAGGCCCATTCGGTTTTCCACATACATAAAAGGATTTGGTGCATCCCTAGGGACATGTGAGCAACCTGTTAGTTCAATCATGTTAATAAATTATCTGTGCAGACTGATTTATGTCCATTTATTTAATTAAAGGTGATTAATAAGATTATTTGCAAGAACACTGTTACATTTTTTCTGCTACCTACTTATATATTAGAATTAACATCATGATTATATATGATTATATGTGATCTAACAATGAAGGCGTTTTCCAGGTCCCACTAGTAACATACTGATAATTGAGCAGTACGAAAAAACACGTTTTTTTTAATGTAAATGAGTACCGTTGTTTTTAATTGCTGCAACTGCTTCAGACCTTCAGTAAGGTTCACATCTTTGGTATGTCTGTGGTTAGGAGAACTCGGTGATTAGATTATGGAGAAAATGTCTAAAGTTGCTCGAATTGTATAAAAATACTATGAGAAGAATTGTGTTTCCTACTTTTACTATATTTTAACTATAAAAAATATATGTACTTCAATAAGTTAAATGTGTTTGACATGCCTTTTATATTAGTGTTTATTCTAAGCTTATGTAATGTGTCTACCAGTGATAAAAGCATGTAACAGAACGCTACTGTAACGCTAGTAACTGTGGAAGTGGCTATGGGGACACAAGAAAAAAAATGGTTTCCAGTGTTATACCCATTCTTATTTTACTGAATTTAATTAACACCAGTGAGGAAAAGACATTAAATGTTAACAATTTTCTTTGGTTAGCAAAGCTTCATTTGTAAAATTACAAGAATATGTCTGGTTTTATTATGAGCATTGTATTGTTTTTTTTCCTGACACTATAACTGTCTTTGCTTGCGTTGCTATTTAGATTACAGATAAAGTATTCCCAGATAAGGGGGCCTGTGAGCCAAATGACCACACCAAACTGAACAATAACCCCTTTGCTCAGGTTGAATAGTAGGATCAGCAAGTGGTCCACAATTAATGCACCTGCCATCATTATATAAAATGACATTGCTCTCTGTAAAACATCAAGTTATATTTTTAAATCAAATATTTCATCACACCTTAAAAATAGTCATGTTTTTGGAGATTGTTCCTTGGAATTGTTGCCATTCAAATATTCTCCATCGAAGGTGCTTTATTGAAGTCCAAGGTCCTTTCCCTTTCTTCAAGAGTTTGGTCAGAGCTTCCCTGAACGGAATTGAATTTTCATGGGGAGCCTTTAATGACATGGAAAGAGGGCTGCCCATAAGGTTCTCCTCAGCACCTCAAAAAAAACGTGAGGCACACAAAATGGTTAAGCATAAAAAAGTGCAGAGTGCATAAGTGCCAGCTTTACAAGCAGTGTGTCACGCTCCGGTCCCGCATACGGGCACCTGTCTCTTTACCTGCCTCTCACAGACCATGATACCGGCATACCCAGGCATCAGGCTCGCACCATACGTCACCCTACAGTCAGATCTGCTGTCACACGGCGCTCATTTGGCTTCCATAAACAAAGACCGACACGCTAACTTGTTCCTCATTTACTCATGCTTCAGCTGCCGGCGTTTTGGATTTGGTTCTGCGCATGTGCAGATGTTAACCTTAGTGTTCTCTGCATGTTTCCTATTGGCTAGCAGCTTTGGCTCCAAACTTGAAAAGGCACTTCACCCTTCTCCTCAGTGCCTGTTGATTAAGTTACCTGCCTGATTAGACTTTGTCTGTCTCCTGTTCATTTACTGTGAACCCTCAGCACCTCCTTGTTCCCCGTTACCTAGTTGGCTGGACTGTTTACGCTGTACCTGTCTCCGCTGTGCAGCTGTACTACGGGCTCAACTGCTCAAGCTGCATCTGCATCCGTTACCTTGCTGGCTGGACTGTTCACTCTGTACCTGTCTCCGCTGTGTGGCTGTACTACAGGCTCAACTGCTCAAGCTGCATCTGCATCCGTTACCATGCTGGCTGGACTGTTCTTGCTGCACCTATCCCTGTAGAGCTGCTGTACTACGGACTGAATTGCTCAAGCTGCGCTTATCTTCATTGTCATCTCACTACGGCTTGCACTGTTCAAGCTGCACTTGTCTTCAATACCCTGCTGGCTGAATTGCCCACCATATATCTGTCTTTACTCTGCCATTGGGCTGAAGAACTAACGCTCTATTGTCTCCATTTGCCCGCTGGCTGAAGAGCTCACGCTCCATTTGCCTTCACTGTGTCTCCCTGTAACATCTGCACTATCTACTCCCCTAGGGTCTCGCCTGACACTCCTGGTAGGGCCCGCGACCTGCAGGCGGACGCCGCTAAGCCCAAATAACCTTGCGGTGGTCACTGGTGAAGACTATCCATCCGTTAGACTCCACGCCCTGTTGGAAGTAGGGCCAAGTTAGGCAGACCCACAAATCCAGATTACCAAACCGTGACATCTGCACAGGTGCAGAGTCTGTTCTCCTTCGAGACATCCTCCCTTCCCTCATTGGCTATGGGATTATGGAGCACTATTTAAACCTCCTGCGTTCACTTGTCTGATGCCTGTTCTTCAAGCTCACTTCCTGCAGCCTGTGGTTCTGGTTCCTGTCCTCCTTGTGGTTTGCGTTTGTTCGTGACAGTCTGCTCTCAGCTTGTGGCCGGGATTGAACTACCGCTGTTCCAAGTATCTCTATTACCATCTCTGGAGTACTACATCGTGTCAACTTTGGTTCTCTTACCGCTACCTCTCAGAGCTGCTACTGTTACCACCGCTACATCAGCTGGCTCCCATCTCCGTGGCCGGCATTGAACCACCACTGTTCCAGTGTCTCTACCGCCTACCTTCTGGCGTCAGTGTCTGCCTCCTCCACACCACTCTACTGTCCACTCGCTCAAGGGACAGCGACCTGCAAGTTAGGTGCCGCTAAGACCATACTTCCTTGCGGGGGTTTCTGGTGAAAACCACCTACCTGTTAGACTCCACGCCTGTGAGTGTGCCTTACCATGTCCAGCAGAGTCTAGGGATCCATAGTCCAGCCTTGACAACCATGACACAGTGGGTTTCAAACTTTTTCCTGCCTGTCCAGAAGGCCAAGGCAAAGAAATGTGAAGGCTAATTGAATATGCCTTATTGAGTCTTCTCAGATCTCGAACAGATCAAAAGTCTCCTGACTGCTTCTCTACCAGAAAAAGTTTGGCATAAAAGCCTGTTTCTCTTTGATTGGTAGGTACTGAACAAATTACCTATTTCTCTGAAAGTGTTTATAGACTGCTGCAATTGTACTGGAGATTGTGGGTTTCCTGATATTACAAACACATTTTTCTTGGGTACTCTCTGAAATTCTACCACCAGGGTTGTTGGAGGTTGGGTTAATCTACAGTCATTGTGGATTTCTCGATTGTCTTCCTTTCTTCCCTCAAAAGGAAGTGAAGGGCCCCTTGGATTAATTGACTGCTTACTGTCTGTTATAGTGTTTGTTTAGGTTCTCTGAACCGTTGCATTGAAGAAAAACACATACAATTAGTTTTTACTAGTCAAAGGTAACCTATGTCATTTACATTCTATACCCATTTGAATCATCATATCCAGTTTGCATTTCCAAACAGAAAGCCCTCCTGATACCCGACATAGGAAGTCAATTCCTCTAATCATAATCTCCATAATTTTAGAAAGTATTGTTGTCTGTTTTCTTTTTCCTGAGTGTCAACATATAGATTGTCCATCAAAATTCGAATTATCCTGGAAAGGGAGAGAAAATACAAAACATTCCCGACATATAATTACATACGTCAAAATTGACAGAAACTGACTGTAGACCCCCTTTAAAAAATAATTAACTTATGGTTTCAAATCTTTTGCTGTTGGTCATGATTTTGATACATATCAGTCCAGATTTATGAAGGGCAACAACTCCTTATATGCAATTGGGATTTTTTTTTTTGCCACTCTGTGAAATCTGTTTATCTACAGCCTACAACGGCCCGGTCTTCATATCTCCCATATGAAATGCCAGCTTAAGTAATACACATTTTTCAGGAAATGTCTATTCATTTGTACTGGAATGAAATTAAAAACTTTTCATAAATAACTTTTGAAAAATGCATAAACTTGAGGATTACCTGCATCAAACAGATTAAAACATTAGAAAGAAATTACAGATGAATAACCTTTGTAAATAATGAAGTCAAATGCTTAGGAAATGATTCAAATAAAAAAGGAAAAATTAATTCAAGGCTAACCATAATGTTCAGAGCACAGAGTAACATTGTATGCCCACAGTAAAGACTGAGAACATTTGCTTTCCATTTGATGTTTATTACAATTAACATTGGATTCATTACTTAGGAATATTAACTAGAAAGACAGCATTGTTAGCAGGAATAAATACAATTGCTTTGTGGTACTATCTTCTAAAATCCCCACGATTAATGAAAAAAATAGCTGAAAGATTGAACTCAGCTGTCATGTATAAAAAAAGGAATTAAATTGCTTCTTTTTAGATGAATCCTTAACATTTTCCTGGCCATAAGGACACTGCAAAAAGAAAAAAAATGGTTTCATATTATTAACTGGTGTGCACTGGAAAACTGACACATATGGTCTCTGACATAAACTTAACTAAATAAAAACAAATGTCAATACATATAAGGAGTACAGCAGAGTAACATGACAATAGTATTTATAAATAATACACACACACATACATATGTATATATATATATATATTTATAACACATCTTTTAGTCAAACATGAACATTCATGGAAATATATATTCATACACTCTGCTCATATACACTGTTACAAACATATGTACATCTACACCCTTACGTGCATACATACTACATACTGACTAACTTGCACCAGGTGCCCTTCTCTGGTCCCTGGTTCCTCCTAGTCACCGCATTTACTACAGCTCTGGCTCTAGCAGTGACACTAGGGGAGTCCACAATATGATTTACTCAAAAAACAGGAAGTCCGTTGTGACCTTTTGTTGCATACACCACATCACAGGGCTCCTGTAGTATCACAGCAGGAGAGAGTTCCAGTAAATGTGTCTATATAGTAAACAGGAGGAACCAAGGACTGGAAAGGGAAGCAGCTCAGATCTCTGAAAGACTTTTATCTTTGGCACATCGCGATACCAGAATTGGTCAAAATAATAGGAATAATGCACTCCATACGGTAAAATATAAAGGACATTAGAAGCCACCGAGAAGTTCTATGACCATATAAAACCACAAAGCCGCAGGCAGAATGAATACTTTTATAGTTTTACAGCGTTCAAGGATCTGATTAACTCTCCCAGTCTGTCTGTTGAATTGCCAGTAGTATGAAGAGAAGGGCAATTTAAGACAAGGTTGTTTATAAAAGGCGTTCAATAACTTGTAAACAAACTGTACCCCTAGATCAGACACTGTACGATAACAGATCATGGAAATATATTTTACAAAGAGCCGTGTAATATAGCAAGGCTCTGAAAGGGATAAAATTGGACATCTTAGAGAAAAGGTCACTACCATCCAAGTAACAGTAAAATCATTGGAGGGTGGGAGATCAGTTCAGGGCTTATCAGAAAATAAAAAAAAGGGAGACAATGAACACCAAGGGCTTGTACTGGAAACATACTGAGAAAACTTAAAAGAAATCCATTACTTCCATGTTAAATTTGTTCATCATTCTGGCAGTCTTGTTTCAGGATTTTCCAGGTATGGCCTGAAAGGTTGCCAATATGGGCCTAGGATAAAAGCTTGAGGGAAGTACCAATGATAACTAAAAAGTTAGAGGGCAAAACACAAATTGGTGGATAACAGGTTAGGGTTCTAGTGAGTCTTCTTGGTCCACTGTAATCTTTTACATTTTTCGGTTCCAGGACAATACGCAAAGATGAAACCAAATGGGTAAAGGATAATGCCCAATGAGCCTGACAAGGATTCAGAATTTGTACAGGTTGTAGGTAGCAAGACTTTTATTATCCATGTGTTCATGGGTTGAAGTGTCCCTTCTAGTAAATGTCTCCATTATTCCAATACCAGTTTTTTAGCCAGAAGTTCTTAATCTCCAATGGAGTAATTAGTTTTAGCAGGGGAATGATTTGGAAAAACATTCACACAAACGGTGCATGTCGCATTGGCAGATTGAAAAAAACTAAGTTTGGCCACGAGTTGCAGGGTTTACCTTCCAATTTCTTAAAGAGTCTCTTTGACCACAATTCCTGTGCTAAAACACTCTAATATTTCCCTGTAAGTTGTTTGCCATTGAGTTGTGGGTGGGGTTGGTGGGAGAGTTTAAGCACAGGAACTGTGGTCAAAGAGACTCTTTAAGAAATTGGAAGGTAAATCCAGCTATTAAGGGGAGGAGAGTTACATTGTGGTAGAGCCCTAATGTGGGAGTGAACAGCCAGAAAACATAACCCCCCCTCCCCCTTTTACAGGGGAATAAAAAATAAATAAATACAGAACTAAATACAAAACTGGAGGACAGGCTGCCTTTTACCTCCTATAGGTGGATCTAAATCCCACTAACAAATCTGGCCCTTAATTCGTTCCCTGTGAAAATATTTGTTTCTTATTTGTATATCAACGACACAGTATATACCAAATAGTGTTGTAGGAACAAAAATGAAACATATTCGAAGTTACTAAAGAGTTTAGAATCATGGGAACAGGATAGATACAGTGTATTTATAACAGTACTTACATGTCTGCATGCACTTCCACAGCATTTGCCTCTTCGCAAATGAGCTACTCTGCTAAACACAAAATATCCAGTCTGTGGATCCGTGTAACCTTCCTGTCCTGCCTTAAAAATAGATACAATATCATATATACAACGTTTTATTTTAATCCTGTCACCCAGCTCAGAAAAGTAAATGGTATACTGTTGTCACACATATAGGTATATATATATATATATATATATATATATATATATATATATATATATATATGCACACATACACACATATAACACAACTTAAGCACCTTTACGCTCGCTGCATTACCACCTGTTGTTACATTTTACTAATAGTCCACCCCCTCCTGGAGCTGTTCCATGCATATATTTTCCTCAGGACTCCATAGTTCGTCTCATGTTCCTTGGATGGCTCAATTAATTCCTATTGATCCTTTTATTCACAACCTCCCTCCACAGCCCTTTTGCAAGTGGCAGACTCCAATGTTCTGTTGGCTAGGTGGTAATGCAGCTTTTGAGTGAACATATTGCCTACAAACAGCAGAGGAAACAGTTTTGTGGGCTGATCCAATATATAGCCTATCAATGACATGAGCAAAGTTTTGCTCGACTTATATTCAAGGTGTACTGGTTCTCACTGAATTCATAGGATACAGCCAGCACACAAAACGAACGTAGGCAATAGGTTCACTTTAACTCATATGTACTTCAATTTGTATGGTTTTCTGACAGGTTACCACTTACAGTCATACACTGGTGTTCCAACACAGGGCCAAAATTTTTATCACACTTATACTGATTGCTGCTTTTTTTAATGCATAGTGGTTAACTCCAGCAATGTCATTGATCCTTATGACAGTCATGGCTATAGTGCATTGTCCAGATCAGTGGCTCAAACGCCAAAAAAGAAAACAAGTTACACATCTATCCAATGCTCATGTAAAATGAAGAACAAGTCCTAACTGCAGACTTTCTAAAACAAGCCGTATATCACTACACAGTACAGCATATATATTCATAATATAGCAATACTTCACCCGGGATTGTTAGATAAGATTACCATTGCAAAATGGATCAAGAATGACTACTGTGATAAAATTGCCAATTGTCACTGTCCCCACTGAGGCAGCTTCAGTTTTGTAATTGTAGTCACTGTCCTCATACAAATTTAGAATAGGATGTCATAGTGTGAGTGGAGACTGCCACTGTGACTGCTCAATGTCAACATTTCAGTGTTGAAAGCTTAGCATACATCAGTGGAATTTAAAATATAATCAATTAATTAAAATTTGAACTATTTCTCTGCAAGCAGAATTATATTTTCCACATGCCACATTAATTAGGGTGCGCATGGTCAACTTAAAGTCCGCCTGTGTTAGAGAACTGACACTCAGTGGATATTATACAATTGTTCATGACAAGAAACATGAAAAACGTGAACAAAAATCGAATTACTCTTCATTTTCTATCATTCACAGAAAACATCTATGATAGCTTGTATAAGGTCTGGGATGGTAAATACTGTATAATGCACGCTAATAGAATAGTAATAGGCATAGTCTGGCATAAAATCACAAATTTATGGCTATTTTCTTTCATTACAATTATCTATACTACATAATCAAATGTATGCAGCATTGATGATTGTCTTAGGAAAATTAGGTTAAAAACTAAAAAATGTTCCCCTTTATATTTATAATATTTAACAGGTTAACTATAAAACGGTGCCTAAATAAATCATATTCATCTAAATTCAGGTCTAATATAGAACAAAATATTCTAAGGTGCACAGTTTGAATAGTATAAGCTATTATAAACCGTAGGATGAATGTACAGTAACTAAAAATCAAATACATACAATTAACCCCTGAAAGTAATACGGGAACATTGATTGGTTTTCATTTTAGCCACATTCATGGTACATCTGGTTATCTGTCAAGTGTAATGTCTAAAAGGTAAAATATGTAAAAACAAAAATAGTGTAATACATTAATACAGCGGTTCCCAAAGTGTGCACCGCGGCGCTGTCACAGGGGTGCCGCGACCAGCCAGAGCAAAAAAACAAAATCTGCACGGCGCCAGGACCCAGCATCCTCCTCTCTCCCGCAGCGCGCCCGACAATCAGTGACAAGCTGCGGGAGAGAGGAGGATGCTGGGTCCCGGCGCTGTGCGGATTGGTACGTTTTTTTCTTTTTTTCCTCTGGCTGGCCGCGAAGGAGGGGGAGAGTGGCGGCAGAGTGAGAGAAGGGCATAGAGAAAGGGGCAGAGTGGCAGAGAGAGAGTGGCACAGTGAGAGAGGCAGAGAGAAAGTGGCAGAGTGAGAGGGGCAGAGAGAGTGGCAAAGTGAGAGGGGGGGCAGTGGGGACAGCGTGAGAGGGGGCAGCGTGATAGAGGGCAGAGGGGGCAGCGTGAGAGGGGGCAGCGTGACTGGATGCAGAGGGGGCAGAGTGCGTGGAGATGAAGGAGGTCACAGTGTGAGTTAGTTGTCAATAATTCTTTGACAGAAATATAATTGAAAAAAATATATAAAAATATTATTTTTTCCTTGAATCTATGCGTAATATTTTTGCATACGACTAAATAAGTATTTCTGTCCTGACCTAAATACTTATTACGTTTTTTTGACCCAACTACTTCTAAAACAGGACTGCTCGATAATTATTTTGGAGGGGTGCCTTGAAAAAATTATGGAGACTCTTAAGAGTGCCGCGAACTGCATAAGTTTGGGAACCACTGCATTAATACATATATAATACATATATAGGCAAATAATTAAACATTCCTTTCTCGTTGGATTACATATGCATAAATATGTTAACTACTTTTGTTGCCTCTTTGTTTTTATATCTTTTATCTAACAAAAAAAAATAAAAAACTGACATGCAAAGGAAACAAATATGTAACTATTTGCTATGTACCCACAGGTAATTGTGTGAAATTTCTTTTGGGGAACAACACATGTATCATCTCAAATTCTTGGAAAGCTACTAAACATCCCAAACAAGTAATTTAATTTGCTTTTACTGAGCTACAACTCTTGAAACTTATACAGGCCGCCAACAACTAGGTGTGCTTTTAACTGCGACCCAATGCTCCATATATCTGATTGTAACATAATGCAAAGAATAAGATTAAACAGGAACAGCCAGCTTCAGCATTATGTTACCACCCATGCACAACGCAGAACATCAAATCAAAAGAGGAGGAGGGAAAGCAGTCTATTCTAAAACATATGCTCTTCGGAAGTGAAAGTAAGATGATTTTTAGGCTGAAAATTAGCCAATGAGTGAAGATCTGAGCATCATGTGGTATTTAAAGACCTGTGCTGGTCTTAGGAGAGCAAGTGGAAGATTGAGTGTATATGGGTGGAAGGTCTGAACGCCAGTAAGGGAAATGTGGGGGTGTTGTGCTCTTATTCCTGTACTTATACAATGCTATGGACTCTTGCAAATGGATGGATGTTTACCTGGAGTGTCTATGTACATGCACCACCCTGAGCTTTTTCAAAAATCTATGCGCAAAAACATGGTTTCTGTCATGAGGATCAACTATTCCTACTCCAAGGTCAATTAGTGGAGGCGCTACACAAGGCCACTGCCATCTGTATGCAGGAGTCTTCTATATATCAAACATAAGCATATTTTCACTTAAAATGACCACATTGGTGCAAGTTAAACTCAATTCTGCACTAATGGGTTGTGGGTTTCACCAGAAATAAAACAAATTATGTTCAACATCAATGTAGCTCACCTGCCTGTAAGATGAGCTGGCATCCTGTCTCTACTAAAGAATAATGCTAGTAATAAAAAAAATCATGGTAGATGAAGTACTCAAATAAGGAAGCTGTTTTTATTAACACCTCTACTTTTCGAGATACATTTGAGCAATTTGGTGAACATTTATGAAGTTCAAGAAGTTTGGTAAGAAAAAGGCTGCACACAAAGTGCAACAGTCATCTGTGGCTGGACTTTTTTCTGCTTTGTAGAGTGTGTGTATTTTTCTGTTGCTAAAAAACAGGAGCTTCAGAAGATGCAATTTTAATAAACTATACTCCGCTTCTCACCTGAAGCTAGCAATTCAATCAACTTCATTCCATCTCTTTACTTATCTCACAAAGGGGCCTATTTATGAAACTAAAAAGTGTGTTCAATCCCAGAAAATGTCACCTCAAAATTCTTATTTACGATCACTGCATCGCAGATCTTTGCATATCTCTTTGTTTTACTGAGAAGTCCCCATAACAGTGTATGGGCACTGTTTATTATCGCTATTTACTAAAGTTTGATAAAAAAAAAAATTATCATATTTTTAGCATGTTAATGTCGTCATCTGAAGCTGCCGTACATTATCATAATTGAAAAGTTTTAGTGCTGTCAGCTCTGCTGGACAGCGGATGTGTGGAGGGATCACATGATCCCTCCCTGTCACTCACCGCGCTCTCTCTGCAACTGTATAGTGCAGAGATGTTTGTGCGCATGTCCGTGGTTTTCAGTCGGCGCATGCGCACTGTAGTGAGAAGAGGATCTCCGTGGATCGCATACGTCTTCGGAAGTGAAGAGGCAGTGGTAAGTATGTTTTCCACTTCACAGGAACAGCAGTTTTTCCGAACTGCTGTTCCTATGTTGCTTTTTTCATAAATATGAGAAATAGTTCAATCCTTATCAATGTGATAAGGATTGAAAACTATTTTTCATTTTATGCGGTGGTTGATAAATGTGCCCCAAACAGTTTCATTGATTATATTGCCTTTTAGCATTATCACTACCTTTCCTAACATACAGTACACAAACCATATACTTCTCATAACCATCTGCTCTCACTTCTGCTATGCAGAAATATTCCTCCTAACCATGCATTGTGGAGTCCTATCTCAATTGCTTCCTACCTCTCCCAGCAGGACAAGACTTCCAACTAACCTCATTACCACTACCTGCCCTCATTTTCTACCATGCCTACTTGTTATCTCTATGTAATTGTGTCGAATGACAGCAGTGTGAAAGAAGATTCATAATTAACAGACATAAATTACACTATAGTCAATATTAACAATAAGCACAGAGCTTTATAAACATACAGGTAGGCGTTTATTACAATGTGACATATGAACGATAAATTAACTTTCAATAAAACCGCAGTTCTGATGTTCCCATCCCCTCTCCCAGTAAGCTCTTACTTGACATGCAGCCTCATGAGCTGCTACTATTTGTAAAACTTCAGGGTCCACCGCGGCCTGGTTCATTTGGACAGTCCCCGGACTCTCGTACTGCCGCTCAGAGGAAGCGTCCTCTCCAGCTGCGGCATCGCTCCCTTGCCTCCCCTTGGTCATACAGCCTAGGTCTCGGGATAGAGGGATAAATAGAGCCGGCGTTTGTACTAATAACCCCCGTGCTAAGGTCACAGCATGAAACAAGGACAGCGAGCCAAGGGTCACACACATTGAGGTAGAGTCATACAGTCAGATGTCCTCGCCTGACCGTGGTGCACTTCCGCAGCATCGCCTCATAACTGCTGCAGGACTGGTAACTATACATAAATGGTAGACAATATGCAGCGTGCATCGCAAAATGAACACACAAAACAATTTGTACAAGACACACTTAAAATAAAATGTATTGGCTTTATTTTATATGTGACATGAATCTGAAGACAACACTCAGCTTACCTTACATAGGGACAGGGCCATCTTAACAACATTATATATATATATATATATGTGTAAAAAAGTGATTTTATATATATATATATATATATATATATATATATAACTTTTTTTTTACATGTGCTCACTCAGCGTCCCTTCATCTAGAGAATCAAATCCCCCTTAACTTACCTTTAAATCGCCTTGTTCTCCGAGTCCGATCCCCTTCTCTTCTTTTTTCTGAGTCGTCGCTGTCACTGTTATCCGCTCCTCCGTGCTGTGCTCGCAGTGAATGTTGATGACATCACGCCCGACATTTACTACAAGCGCAGCACGGAAGAGTGGACCAGGGAGGGAGCCGCATCGCCACCTGACCTGAACGATCAGGTGACCGCAAAAGGTAAGGTTTGTTTTTTTGTTTGTTTTGTTTATTTTACAGGAATTTTTTTTTATTTTTATGAAATCATATGACAGGGAAGGATTGCATGATCCCTTCCCACACATGCGCTGTCCAGCTCTGCTCTTTGGAGCAGAGCTGGACATAAATGAAAAATGAAGTGTAGTCTTCATTTACAATGATGTATGCCAGCTTCCGAAAAAACTATTTTTTGGAACTTGTTAGACTGCAATAGGAAGCAGTCACCATACTATTGAATGGTGACTGCTCCCAAAAACGAAACAGAATGCAAAGCAGCAGATATCCACGATATCTGCTGAGATGCAACATTCATAAATATGCGGGACGTTCCAACTTGCGTTGGAATTATGGTAAGTGTCCGTAACGTCTATAACACTACTTCTTAAATATGCCCCCTTATCACATTGATAAGGATTGAACTATTTCTCATATTTATGAAAAACTTCAGCAGGGACAGCAGTCACGATAAATTGCTGTCCCTGTGAAGTTAAAAACTTATCTTTTAACTGCCTCTTAGTTCCCGAAGCTGCTTTACGATCCACGGCAGCCTTGTGCTCCGTCTGAAAACTTCGGAAAAGAATCCCTGCGCTTCACTGTTGCAGAGAGTGGTGTGAGATAGTGCACATGCGCTGTAGAGCTCTGCTCTTCGGAGCAGAGCTGAACAGTGCTGAAAAATAGCAGAAATGGTAATGTATGGCAGCCTGAGCTGGCGTACATTACCATATATGTAAAAGCATTTTCATCCATTGCTAAATTGCGGTACATAGCAGTCCCCAGAGACATCTATGGGAACTGCTATGTATTCCGAAAAAAAAGTGCAAAGCAACAGATATCTATGATATCTGCAGCGATGCACTGTTGATAGAATAGGCAAATACTTCAATCTGTTTTCAGGGAATTAACATGAAAATTAGGTTTAATAAATAGGCCCCATAATCTGTTACACCTAATAAAATATTACGGGGCATATTTATTTAACACTATCCCTTTCAATCGTTATCGCAAAGATAAGGATTGAAAGATCGTGTGCATTTATTAAAAAATGTAAACAGGAACAGCAGTCACCAAAAAGCAGGGGAGGGTTGGCAAATTTTAGCTGGGGGGAAGGTAAGACTCGGCTCAGCAGCCTATTAGGAACATTTTAAAGGGAACAAAATGCCCACCCAGCCCTGCCTGCTGCTGCCAAAGAGATGCTTCTCAGAGCCGGATTTAGACCTCATGGGGCCCTAGGCAAGATATTGGTTTGGAGGCCCCCCGAAACAATCCATAGCACTATATTTTAGCGTGGCATATACTCCTATAGTTAAGTAGAAGGGTAAGCTATATGCCACCGCACATCACACTGCTCCTAATGCATCACCATGCGGCCTCTCACTATTGTCCCTCTCATCACACTGTGCCCTCTCTGCCCAGCACCTTCACACATGCCCTTTCTGTGCCCAGCGCCTTCACACATGCCCCCTCTCTGCCCAGCACCTTCACACATGCCCCCTCTCTGCCCAGCACCTTCACACATGCCCCCTCTCTGCCCAGCACCTTCACACATGCCCCTACTCTGCCCAGCAGCTTCACACATGCCCTTTGTGCCCAGCACCTTCACACATGCCCTACTCTGCCCAGCACCTTCACACATGCCCCCTCTCTGTGCCCAGCACCTTTGCCCCCTCTCTGCTCAGCACCTTCACACATGCCCCCTCTCAGTGCCCAGCACCTTCACACATGCCCCTTCTCTGTGCCCAACACCTTCACACATGCCCTCTCTCTGTGCCCAGCACCTTCACACATGCCCCCTCTCTGTGCCCAGCACCTTCACACATGCCCCCCTCTTACGCTGCAGCTTCAATCTCACACACACTAGCTCTCCATCACAGTACCCCTTCTTACCTTTATCTGTGACTCCAGGAACAGCTGCAGCTCCTGCACACTGACTACCATAGAGATCTAGCGCAGCCCGCCTAACACTGTGTACAATGTGACCGCTGCCACATGACCCTGTGATGTCAGAGTGACCTGGGAAGGTAGCTAAGCTGAAGCAGCCCCTCTCCCGACTCGCGGCCACAGGCTCCTCGCCTGACTCGGGTGCCGCGAGTCGGGGGAGGGGACACAATTTTTTTTTCTCTCCCTCTTGTCCCCCCCCCCATCTGGGCCCCCTGAGAGCCGCCAGGCCCTAGGCAGGTGCCTAGGTTGCCTAGCGGTAAGTCCAGTCCTGATGCTTCTGTACAGCGCAGAATGTCTTTATGTGCCCAGCTAGCCTATACTGCAGACGACAGGCTGAGGCAGAGAAACTCATTTGTGAAATTATTGTAAAAGGACAAAGGCTCTGCTAGATTCTGGCAGCACGGTTTCTCTTGTAAAAGCAGAGTTGGTGAGTCCCTTAAAGCATCAAGGGAAAACTGTTTGGGTAACCTGCATACACGGGGCTACTCTGCGTTATGTTACCACTGAAGTACACATAGAAACACAGAGTGGTCACATGGTAGTCACTGTGAGATTAGTTCCCGGTTTAATGTATGATGCGATATTGGGGAGAGATTTTTCCCATTTCTGGAAGCTGTGGAAAACCCAGTTGATTGCTAAAGTGAAAAGCCCAGACCCGCATGGTAATGTCATTAATACAATGGTAGTGGACATGTTCACCAAGTCAGAAGTGTTCCCTTTATCAAACGTGGTTGATGAATCAGGAAATGACAAGGGCAGCAGACGAGCATTGAAGTAGGACATGTGGTTGAACCTGTTAACTGTGAGCCCGGGGTTAAAGTAAGGAAATATGTTTTTGCCTTAGAGCAGTTAAAAGACCCCACTCTGGTAAGAGCCAGAGAAAAGATGAAAATTATTAATGGGAAGCCAGTAGAACCTGGTAATAGGTTGTTGTATCCTTACATGGCAATAAGCCAGGAGTTATTGTGTCAGATGTTTAAAAGAGGAAAAAACATTTTGGAGCGGTTGGTAGTTTCTAAACCTTATAGAAGAGCGGTGTTAGACTGGGTTTATGGTTCTATAACTGCTAAGCATTTAGGGGTAGGAAAAACCTTAGATAACATTTTACAGCAGTTCTTCTGGCCAGGGGTTCAAAAAGATGTGTTTGATTGTTGGTCATCCTGCCCTGAGTGTGAATGCCATGTTTCCAGGCCTCAGTATAAAAGTCCGCTAGCAACTACCCCAGTTTCCCCACTAACCGTTATTCCTTTGGGTCTGAGGGGAACTGTAGCCAATGCCCTCGCACCCAGTCCACAGCATGAGTTGTTGGTGAGAAATGGATATGCGGATAGGGATTATAAGTGTTCTGCCCATGGGTCGAAACAAAGGGGGGGATATGTGACAGAGTCACTGGAATGAGGCTAAATGGCAGAGGTATGTGTCCCAGGATATCTGCTTTTTGTAAAACACAATGGAGAATATGTAGGTATGTGGGAAAAGCTTTCCAGAGGGTGTTTCCCTGCTGTAATAAAACATGGTAAAGGTCCCTGGTGATGTATGGAGAAAGAGAAGCGTGGGCTCCATACATAAGACCCAGTCCGGGTCTTCTGGTCTGCCAGTCTCTAAGCAGACTGATCAGGAGTTGCACCTGTGGGGTGCCAGTTAAAATGCAGCTAGAATGTGCAATCACTCTCTGAAACCTGGGGAGGAGGCCAGATGTTCTCCTGAGAGATTCTGCTGTGGTGAGCAATGATATGTTTGGAGTGTGTCTGGACATAAGTGCCAACACTTGAGAGAGGGTGTCGCTAACATGTTTTAGTTAGTAGCCGGATGGCTAGGAGTTTGTTTATGTTTTTGTTTTGCTTGCAAGCTGGTGAATAAAACTAGCTGAGGCTATTGAACCTGAAACAACCCCAGAGGACGGCATCCCCAATACGATTTTATTACTATCTATCTATCTATCCATCTATCTTATTTATATTATGTGTGTGTGTCCTTTTTTAACTATTTTTCCTTTTTTTCTCTCTAATTAATAGGAAGTCCAATTCATACATCCAGACAATAATGAAGGATGGACTGCAAAGTGGTAAGTTACTAATACTGCTCTAAACTAGTATCATTGGGGCAGCTGTAATATTGTATTGATAAATCTGGATGATATGTAATTTTTTTATTATCATGACAAACCATACTGCTCACGATTAAAATCTCCCCTCCATGAAATCCCGGAGGAGAGGTCATGTGGCAAATGTAGGAGTGAGCATGGTGAAGCCAGTTAAAAGAAGGGTGATGCTTGATAACACAAATTACATCATAATGCCCTGCCTGAGAGGATGCCTACTCTTCCGGGTGTCTGCGAGGACACCCTAAAATTTGGGAACCTCCCAGAAATTCCCAGAAACACAGTGCCTTGTCTCCTAGTGCCATAGTTTTGATATATACTGTTGCAAATCCTTTTGGTAAATCCTCAGTTCTAGTGTTCCAGTTGTACCAAATCCAGTGCTGCTACATTCCTAGATTCATCTGTTTCTGCTGATTCATTACCAGTGTTGCATTACATCTATTTCGATATTCTTGTGGGCCACATCTTGAATGGGGCATACAGCCAAACCCATACATCCTTATGTCGGTCACTGGTAAAGACTGGCATACCGTTAGCCTGTGCATTGATGTGGGTAGCAACAACTTGAACTGGGTCAGAATCTCCATCCTTGTGGTCCCTGATAGGCATACTCATGTGCCTGCTGCCTAATCAGAGATCAAGGCACCTGTAGATAGGCCTGTCAGGAGGCATGTCTATCTTATGTGCTCAAGGGAGTAGGAACGAAAATTTTCATGAGCGGGGGCTAAAGGTCAAGGACTACTATAGGGTTGGAGCCCCTTTTTCTTGCGTTTGGTATCTCATTTTACAATAGTTGTAACAGTAATTTTAGATATACAAAACTCACAATCCTATGTTAATTTTTGTCAGTGTTTCAGGGGTTGGCCAACCCCTGTTTCATTGTTTATTTTACTATAAAACTGTATTTAACATTATTAAATAAATATTATTATTATTAATATTAACTACCAATTAGTACAATAGCCGTTAGAAAGATAGATAAATTCAATTGTTCATCTTAAAAATGTATATTTTTAATAGTCATTAACCTAGTTTTTATTTAGATTTATTTTGTCAGCCTAATCTCATTTGATTGGGAGCATTTTTAAATCTATAGTATTAAAGTAATTCTATCATTTTCAAATAAGCATTGTCTAAGCGATCTGTGTAAAGTAATTTATTTTAGCAGATGCAAAATTAAGCAGTTCAATACATAATTATAATACAGTACAGCCAATACCAAAAAGATACATACATACCGCGCCCGCATGCGCTCGCTAAGCTGAGCTCCTACTGGTACCAGCGTACAGTACTTCACTCCAGAATACTGTGGTCAGAAAAGACTGTCTTGGTACCAATTAGAGCTGTATTATATACACTCAATGTTACAGAGAGAACAATGCAGATGACATGGCTTGCTTCTATAGGTCCAAGCTTCAAGAGGGTCCAGTGTAAACAGGTCATATAGGCTAGTTCAAACAACCCCCTCCAAGGGTGAGGGTCAACATTCCAGATGATTCTCCCACCCAGAAACCAGTTTAAGCTAGTCTATTTACACATTACAGTCAGTATCACTTTAGACATTTATTTCCCTAACATCGCTAACTAGAGTATGCAATGTACGATCTCTTCGGCGAATAAACCGGACAGCTGCTGATGAATAGGGGATTAAAATGATACTAAACATGACATGTTTCCTATAACCTGAACCTCAAATAACACTAAAGTGAACATACAATCATAATATATAAACTAATAATAAACTAAATACTATCTGCTCATAAATCACTGTGGAATGGAACCAATATAAATATGAAATATATAAATAACTAAATAATAAAGTGTGAGAGTGTGCGTGCGTATTTTACCGCGTGATCGCGCCATGCCACATGTAGCGTGGCATACTGATCGCGATCGCACGGTAAAACAATATTAACCAATATACTTTTGTTCATCCAATTATACGACTTCGACAATAGTCAATACCTCACTGGTTATGGTATGTGCTATAATTTTAAATTGCTATATCTCATGTTTCTACTGGACGCACCGCACGAAATTCAGGGTAAAAGTAAAGTGAATAGTTGTTCATTATCAATATAGGTGTTTATGAACGGAACACTTAGGGCTAGATATACTAAACTGCGGGTTTGAAAAAGTGGAGGTGTTGCCTATAGCTACCAATCAGATTCTAGTTATCATTTATCTATTGCTTTCTACAAAATGACAGCTAGAAACTGATTGGTTGCTTTAGGCAACATCTCCACTTTTTCAAACCCGCAGTTTAGTAAATATACCCTTTAGAGTTTTTTAACAAAGCAATCAATCTGTATTAAATCTATACTAAGGCAATCTATATTAAAGAACATTTGTTAGTTATACTAAGACAATCTATAATTTAAAAAGTTTCACAAGTTTAGAACAGATACCATGATTTCAAAAGTAGTATGAAGGCTTTTGTGTAGAAGTTCATGGAGAGGGGAAAACACAATCTTTACCCACCCAACAGAAATCATGGAAGGACTACTGCCCCCTCTACCCCCTGGTTCCTACGCCCCTGTGTGTGCTTCACCCCTGGTGCAAGATACAATGATCATCAGCACAGTCCTTGCAAGTGTGCAAAAAATTAAACAAATAAACATTGTGCTGCTACCACCTACCACCCCGCTACCACCCCCGCACCTTCAAATAAAACAATAAAAGTACTACCACACTGGCATTTGTAGCCTGTACACGGCAGGTGTATGTATATGTCTCAATAGATATCACAGAACCACTGAATGCTTTTTTAAACACGTAAATTACAACCAATTTGCGTTCACATTTGAATTGGGCCCAAGATTATTCCACATAAAACAAAACACATTATGGGGTAAGTTTATCAAACCTTCAAAAAAGGAAAAGTGGAGGTGATGCCCATAGCAAACAATCAGATTCTTGCTATCATTTATCTAGCACATTCTAGAAAATTATAGTTATAATCTGATTGGGCAACACCTCCACTATTCCTTTTTAGAAGGTATGATAGCTCTACAACTATGTGTTATTTTGTCTTTCTCTTTGTTGGGATGTAACTGCGCCAACAGCCATATATCAAATACAAATGGCTGTTAGTCATAATGTCCAATAAACAAATCATCTTCTGCTGATTGGTTTACGGATGTCCATAGCATAGAAAAGGTTAATTAATGGCTTTGTAATAAACTTAAACTTCCCTATTCAACGTTCCTCAATAAAAGTTTCAGATGATTTTTGCTTAAATCCGCTAATGAGGAAGTAAAACAAATGCTGCAAAAGACCACAAAAGGGACCACAGTGTACAAATGTTTTGTGTCTACTTAGTGTTGATAAAGGCAGTTACATGATAAGAAGTCAGCCAGTATATGTCTTCTCAAACTTCAGTGGGGTGGGAACTGTAAAATTAAATTTTATATATATATATACCACATATATATATATATATATATATATGTGTGTGTGTGTAAATATATATAAATTATATATCATTTGTTTGTGTGTTTGCTTGTTGGCAACTATCCTCCACAGCTCTCAAGTTACAGCTGTCAAATCTTACATATTTATCTAGTATCGAAAAGTAATTTACTAGACCACACAGCGACAATGTGACAAAGCGGAAAATATTGAAAACATAATTTTTTGGGTTGTAAACAATTGTTTGACTGTTGGAAGGAAGCCTCCCGACAATACGACAAAACGACAATGCAAAAAAGCAGCAAATCTTATTTTATAAATAGCATTTTTGGTCTATTTACCAAATAATTTGCTAATATATAAAAACTGCTACACACTACAAATCGGATCCACCCAACGCCAGGTGACCCTGTTAGTTAATTATTAAAGCCAGTAATAGAATAGTGCAAGAGTCTCCCGGATGAGTGTGGCAATCTCCCGAATTCTGCCCACTTCACTAGGAAGTGCCCCACTTCCTAGTGAAGTGGGCAGAATTAGGGCCCAAGCGTCGCAATTCCTGGTGAATCGCTGCATTTGGCCCCACCCCCCACTGTCAAATGACGCGTTTGCGCCATGCCCACCTCCACTGAAAGGCTCCCGGAAGAGAGCTGAAGAAAGTTGGTAAGTATGGGTATAGGATGACATAAATTAAGTATATTTGGATGTTGTCATAAAGAATTGAAGTGCCACCTTTGCCAACACTCAGTGGATGTATCCATTTTGAGAGCTAAACCACTATTTATGAGAGTGCTGCCATCAATTCACTGTAAACTAGCAACATTTCTTAGGCATGAAACAAGATGTCTGAATGGGGAAGTGCTTTGTGAATTAGAAATGTCAAGTTTCTAGTGAATCAATAGGTTGCAGTTTTATGAACATTGGTTCATCCTGCAAAAATAGCTTCCTCCAGGGCCTTATTAAGGTTTTAGGCCCACCCTAGGCCAATATACGTGTAGCATCACCTCACCTTCTACACCAGGATAATATGCAGTAAGTAAACACAAGCTGGTCCTTAATTTAAATTCCGGCTTATATCACCCCTCTTCCCCAACCCGTGCACCAATTTTTATGTTTCAGTGTTTTCAAAATTCAGCTCCACTTGGATTTTTAAAAGCAAGCTTTGTCTCATTTCATTTTCATTAAAATCAGAACTGTATAGCACAGCGAAGGCATGACCGAGAGCTACTGAGGACATCTTTGTCTCTCCTACTGGCTTATCCTCAAGTGACAATATTAAAACCTTACTACATTACTCTTTCATAACTTCATTTTACTTTGGATAGCAACTATTATCTTATATTTTAAAAAGAATTTTAGTTTATACTCCTCCCTGTCAAAAATGTTGAGACCCCCACCCGGCTTCCACCAGTCAAAAAGCCTTGCACCGTAGGTTGTAGCCTAGTCATCCTGTTGGGCAATGAGGCTGTCTCCAATGCATATAGGTGAAGGGAAAGCTTTAAATTATGGATTACAGATCTCTCATGCATGCTTCTCGAGAACAAATAAAGGATTGTTTCAATGTAATGTCGATTTGGCAGTAGCATGTTACTTCAATTTGTGTCCCTCATTTTGCTTATAAATTTCAATTCCCACACATTGTTCTATTGGCAGAGGATATGCTGCTCAATGTGGGCAAAATCAACCATTTAACTCCCATCACGATATTTGGTGTTTTCTGTGTTTATAAGTATTTTTACCTTTTAGTAACATTACAATGTGTACTTTAAATTACATGTAATTAAAAAATAATTTCAATATGAATGCTTAAGTAGTAGTACTTGTAATATTACTATTTGTTCATTATACACGTATGTAAATTTATGATTATTTTGTATTTTGAGTTTTTGATGTTATTTTCAATTCAACAGTATTTTGGCAGTAAGTATATGGGGTAGATTTATTAAACATTCTAAAAAGGCCAGGCCGACCTTTGGTTCTCAAGGTGTTGGGAAATTACAATTCCCAGCATGACCTGCAAGTTGTCTGCTGTCTATCAATTTTGCAAAGCATGCTGGGCTTGTAGAGCCACAAGTTGGCCAGGCCTTTACTAGATAAATGATATCTGGAATCTGATTGGTTGCCATGGGCAACACATCCACTTTTCCTTTTTAGAATGTTCATTAAATCTACCCCTGTGTGTTTTCACACACCATTCTTTAATATCCTCTTTTTTTCATGTATTCACCATTGTAAACCATAAACCTTAGCCCATCTCAATAGAAGAGCTAAAGATGGCTTGTAGTACACCTATGCCAGTTATAAATTACGCATATGCAGGCTCTTGGCTTCAGGTAAAGTATTTGCTGTTCCTTGGGTGAGGAAGGGTTGATTAAGGAGGTAACAATTACTTTGTTTTGCTTAAAAATCTTATTTTTTTGTATAACACATAACAGTATTTTAAAAGTATTTGAACATTTTTTTTGTCAAAATATACAGCAAACAAACATTTTGAGCTACCATATTTCAATATATTGTGTTGATAAGTTATATTAGTAAATGGCACCTGATTTATTTTAATTGTATCTGTGTTTGCATACTGTAGGAAGCCTATGTGTCTCGTAATTTGCTCAGGCTATAAATGTTACCCAAATGATTAGATTGGAGTATAACATACATTATAGGAATCTATTATTATTAATTAATTCAGGAACAGCAAGATTTTATTTTTTAAAAAAACACGCATTCTTATTTAACATTGTTACTGTCCTTGGGAAATTGGGGAACTGTGCATGGAGTTTAAAGATACATATTTTTTCTTTGTAAAGGGATTTCAATTCGCTTTTGCTCTCTTTTTGAATTACTAATGCAATATAGTGGACACTGGGACTTTTGTGGTATATACAGGGTCAACTAAGTTCACATTGTGACTGCTGTATAGCTACAATTACACCCACTGTATAACCATTGTGCACACACAGATATAGCACATAGATACAGATTATATTGTAGAGACACTACAATATAATCTGATTAACCACTACTGCATCCACTCTAAAGCCACTACTGCAACCCCGACTGCATCTACTATATAGTCACTGTTGCATCCACACTGTAGCCACTATTGCGTCCACACTGTAGCCACTATTGCGTCCACACTGTAGCCACTATTGCATCCACAGTGTAGCCACTAATGTTGTCTCTACTGTACCTACTCTATATCCACTACTGTACCACCACTATAGCTACAACTGCATTCACTGTATAGCCACTATTTTAGCCACTACTGCATCCACTATCTAGCCTCTAGGGCAGCACGGTGGCTTATTGGTTAGCACTTCTGCCTCACAGCACTGGGGTCATAAGTTCTATTCCCGACCATGGCCTTATCTGTGTGGAGTTTGTATGTTCTCCCTGTGTTTGCGTGGGTTTCCACCGGGTGCTCCGGTTTCCTCCCACACTCAAAAAACCATACTGGTAGGTTAATTGGCTGCTATCAAAATTGACCCTAGTCTCTCTCTCTCTCTCTGTCTGTGTGTGTGTGTATGTTAGGGAATTTAGACTGTAAGCTCCAGTGGGGCAGGGACTGATGTGAATGAGTTCTCTGTACAGCGCTGCGGAATCAGTGGCGCTATATAAATAAATGGTGATGATGATGATAAATGGTGAATGCAGCCACTATATTGCAGCTACTGTAGCCACTAAGGCATCTACTATATAGCCATTACCGTAGCTACTCTGCAGCCAATACTGCATCCACCCTATGTGAACTATGCATTCACTGCAAAACATCATTATCACATCCACTTTAGCATAACTACCAAAAATTGATAAGTAAAAGTTATGAGATAGATTGATAATAATAATTTATTGTTCAGTGAAGAAACATCTACTATGATTATTTTTGTCATGTCTATGCAAGGATATTGTGGCAGGGTGAAAAACTGAAGAAAGAGTTAACCTTCTGGGAGTCAGGAGGAATGTTTTTACTGTTACTATAGTAAAAAGAAGTACTGAGTTTTGCTCGCACCTCTATGGGGCATGAGTAAAAATCAGGGTTACTTCTATCAAAAAATATCCAAACAAGGTGTCTCGCAGCTGTTCCGGAGGCACTTTGCATGGATATTTAAGGAACTGAATCTGCCCCTATATTTCCTAAACTTTCTGCATTGCTTTGGTTTGTTGTTCATGTGTATTGCTGTGATATATTATGGATACACACAATAAAGCACCTGTTTGACCCCAACTCAAGATATTGACTGGTGACTTTTTGTTAACCCACTACAGGTATATGTAATTACTATGAACAAAGATTTTTGTCTTCAAACCTTGTTTAGATATTATTAAGTTATGTAAGTTTTTTAAACGTTAAGCAAAACATAGGAAATTATATAGAAAAAACTTTTTATAAAGCAACATTCAGATGATATTCAAAGCAAGAAATGCATTTGCGTCCAATAACGCAATTGTAAATCGCATCTGAAATCTCATATAAATGCTGTAATTTATTATTTTTGCAGTTTACATGCATTATATTCACCGGTGAAATACACTGGATGTGTTTGCATGCCTTTGCAAATGCATCCAGAATGCAAACAGCACAGAACTTTTCACATTAATTTCAATAGCCCATTGATTACAATGGAGTTTTCTGAGTGTGCGCTACATACACAAACCCCATTGAAATGAATGGGTCATTTAACTAATGGAATGGATGAAGCTATGTACAAAAAAAGATAAACATAAAATATGGCAATGTGACCTCCCAAACCCCCTCCCACCCACCTCAATTCCCCAGCCAGCCCTAGTGCCAGACAGCCTGTGCTTCAGGCGCTACCTCAGCACTGACAGCAGGTGTGAGAGGCGGCTGCCTGTAAGTTCTGAATACGGTGTGCACATGCGCCTTTACTTCGGCATCCCGTTGCTAGACAACGGGGACGTTGGGCGGCTTCTGGCAGGCGGTCAGCGTCTCTGACCACCGACACACCTCCCGCTTATCAGGCTTCATTTATGGGGTATTTATAGGAGGCTCTGGCACCACTAGGGTGCCAGAGTATTGGTTTCACCCTGCTCCAGCTCCTGTTTGATTGATCCTGTTCCTAGTGTATTGATCCGGCTATCTATTTGACCTTCCTGTGGATTTCGCTAAGTACTTTGATGCCTGTTTGGTTTTCTGACTTCTGGCCTGCCTCTGATTATTCTTTGGATCCTCCCTTGTACCTTGCCGCCCGCTTGGTTCCGACCCAGATTGACTTACTACACTTTTGTGCACTCCATTACTACGCTGGTGGCTGTCTCTGAGAACTGCGACCTGTGCACCCTCTTGCAGCAAAGCTCAAACTCTCTTGCGGGGGTCCCTGGTGAATACCGGGGGTGCACCTCCTTGTTCAGCTGTGTCAATACCAGATAGTAATTCCTCATTGAACGTGACACTGTGTTGCTTCCCAATAAATCAGGGAGGCAATGAGGCAATCAGGGAGGCAATGGGCGTTGTTCCCCCCCCAAGCTGGGCTGGTTCACACCGTTAACAGGGAAACCTGCATTGTGGGGTTCCTTTGTCATAGTATTAAACACAGAGGCCAGTGACAGGCTAGGGCCTATGGGAGAGCACCAAAACCGATTAGCCCATTCACCTTAATGACTTGTAGCCTTACACTACAAAGTGCTGGATTTTCCCTGCACCCCTGGGCTGTGGAAACCAAGGTAATGAGGGGTATAAATAAATGGTGATGATGATGATTATCTTTGCCGGTAACCAGAAAAAAGCTCACATGAAGAAAACCCACAGGAAAATTGCTCACGGATAAAACCCCACTGACATAAATGCCCACAAGAAAAATGCTCACGTGGAAAAAAACTCACACAGAAATATTCCCACATGGAAAAAAACACACATGAAAAAACTCCTGTGGGGTCTTTTTATGTGAGCTTTTTTCATAGAACCATCTTTGCCACCCCAGGGGATACCAGTATAAAGATAAGAAGCCCAGAAAACCCTATTAAACTATACTAAAAAGTAAAAACAATATATAAAACAGACACGATTGATAAATAAACGTTTATTGCAATAAAACTTTTGTTAATCAAATTATTTTTGTAATTCAAGGTGATTTTCTTGTTATCCAGAGGGAAATGTTCCATATGTGTATTTCAAGTGGAAAATATTCTTTTTGTATTCCAAAGGGAAAATCTTTGTGTAATCCAAACAGAAATATTCCCTCCCAGTGCCGCTTATTCGGCCAGCATAAGTGAGTTGAAAACTTGTGTCTGGATTACTGAATCCTCCTCTGGGAAGACATGTGGGAGCAGTCAGTGTTTCAATTGGCATCCATATAATTAACAAGTACTACAAATGTTTCTTACCATCCTTTCCTATAGAATACAATTTAGTACCATCCGACAATGTATTTTATTTGAAAATAAAGGTATACCTTAATTCCAGTGGCAAATTATGGACCCTTCTTTAACATAGAGATCAGGATGTAGGACTGCCATAAGTCTTTGTACCATATGTAGAACATGTTTTTTGTTTTAAAACTATCAGTTGAAACTTTTCTGTAAACTAAACATTCTTTGTATTGAGTTTAGAACTTAGAAACATAGATTTTAACACAATATAAAAATATATGTATATATTCCATGTACAGTTTATAACTCATCATTGTTATCAAGAACAACATAGAACATTCTGTGCTACTCTTTGTGCTAGAGATGAATGACATGTTATAAACTGATCATTTTGTAATTTGTGGCTGGTTAACCTTAACTGTGCTTTCAAAATTCTTCTTTATTTAATGTTAATATTATTTTTTTTTCCCATTAACACTTCCCTACTTGTCTATTTACAATTAATGTAGAGTTATAACCCAGTTCTCACATCACAGTAAAAACAATGATCACTATTAATACTCCAAAGAGCAGCTGAGCTGACTTCCCAGAACATCGAAACTGGGTTGACGCATAAGGCAACAAAATGTATTTTCTATCCATGAGTTAACTATCATTGCCATCTTTGACATATATATGAATCGGCAAAAGCTGGCTTTAGTTGTGAGTTTCATATAATTTCATCTGGTTTAATGTTTGTTTTATGACCAATACGATTCTGTTTTAACTAGGCATTGGTAAAATGTCCTGTTATCCAGCTATTCTCTCCACTTGAAAATTAGACTGATTTGGAACTTTATGTGTTAACAGTGTTTTCCAATCTTTGACATAAATAGTACTTGCTTTATGTACTTCTTCAGACTTATACATTCTTTTCTGGAGAGTTCATTATAGTTCATTTTGTTGAGAAATGGACTCTATGCAACCTACATTTGTCTTGTGTAGCCACAGAGAGCTCCAATGTCTTAACCTGGATGTCGAAACATAAAGCTTTAAATTTATTAGCCTATTCATTCATTCAAAATCATTTTTCTTATTAGGCTGCCCATCTCTGCCAAACTACTGGACCAAGGGTTCCCATAGAAAAGGTCAAGGTATGTTAGGTTGAGACAAGGAGGTCATTATTATTCCAGCCCCTGGTGAGTTAGTGCCAAGACACACGTGGCATAAAGGACACACATCTATACTGTAAGGTGTTACACTGGACTCTGCTATACGCTGGACACCCTAGGGTATGGGATTTGTGGTACGCTTGATCCCTGGGCTCTCTTGTATGCTGTGTCTGACAGGTAACAGGCTCTGCAGTATGCTAGATCCGCCACAGAACAGGCTGTGTTGTACACTTTGCCCACATGGAAATGGGCTCTGTATTGCACACAAAGCACCCATGAGTGGGGACCATGTCGTACGCCATTTAAAATCATAAAAGAAATTTCACAGTGCAGTTAAAATACCAATAGGAAAAAAAATCCACTGTCATATGTAAATCCTGATAATGTCTGTGGAAATTAGGGACAGATGGAACCCAAGACCATGACTTTTGATTATATAAAATATTAACCCCTTCAATCTCTGCTTCCCTCACACAGTATGTTTACTGGAGGAGAAAGCTGGTATGTGTTATGTGGGAAGTAAAACTTGCTGAGACAAAACCTACAAGGGAAAAAGAGAATGCTTCAAATTCCTCTGTTTCTTTACCCCAGAATTACAAACCTTAATGCATCATGGAGTGTGATTGCAAAAGTAAAATATACCTTTACATTTGAATAAGAAGAAAGCACACACAGATAAGCTTTCTATCATATGATGATATAGAATATAATCAATTCTTTCTACTGTGTGATTTTATTTTTTAGCACATAAGAAAAAGGTTAGAAGAACCCTCCAAGTTTGTGCTTAACTCAGTGCGGTGTCATGAGGCCAGTTGACCGAAGCACTAAAACGCCCCGATATTACACTATAAATCAGCACCTGTTGAGTTTATTGCTGTTTGCTAACATTAAACTTTGAGGGTCAAGAATAAATGTCTCTTTGGGTATATCAAACACGCAGGATTTTTATTGCCAGTACCTGTTTCCCTATGAAGCAATTCATTCATTGTGTGAAAAAGCAAATGGCTGAAATCTTTGATCAACTTTAATATAATCAGCACATCATTCACTGTAACGTTTCACAAACAAAAATGATAAGGCTGATGTTTTGAATTGTATCAAGATGGATATATTTGCATGTAAAAGTAAGAAAGGCTCCCGGTTGACATATTTTTAGGTTTTGTGACATGAATATGTTTGCATGGATCATGGATCTTCAGATGCTTCGTCCTTTATACCCACAACATCCATCCATTGTGTGTATTTAATGACAGTGGTCAGAAAGCTAAAAGCAACAGAACAGAAAGATAAGTGTAATTGAGACATATCTAAGTATGTATGCTTTGAATTTACAAATTACTAAATAGGACATGTGTTTTTAAAATAATTAATATTTGTATTTAATCCATTTGCATATTTATTTCTTACCATGTTAATCTTAATGGAGGCTATCCCTGGGCATTTTACTGATGATGTATATTTATAATCCCCAGTGATGTGATGCATTTATACAATTTAGTAATGCATTCTCAGATATACTTGTGTACTCTCCATATCTCTACTTTGCTTTTAAAGTGCAGCAAAACCCCATTTGATGGACCATAGAGCAAATGGGATTCTGGGTACTATGAAAACACTAAAATAGGGATTTTAGCTTTTTAAAATATTACCAGTTTAGCAAAGATTAATTATAAAATATATGTAATTGTTAGCAGACTATCACATTAATGTATTGCTAGACGAGCAGGAATGTGGTAAGTAATGTACTGACAGCATACTAGGCATATACACAAATAACACAACAACACACAATGGTAAATAAGTATGCTTTATAAACATAGGTGATATCAGTGGGTAAATTATATTTGTTTTGTTAGTGTTTTAAAGTAGCCGGGATTGGTTTTCAAAATAATAATTTTTTACAGAAATCAAAGTATAAAAACATTTCTGTCACCTTGCCCATCAATAAACAGCGTGCAAAAATAGTGGTGTATAATGCAAATACAATAAATCTGGTTCCATTTATTATTTTGTAATCCACACATTTTGTACACATAGAACTTTATCTTACTGATAATTAAACAATTTTGGTCAAATTTTAAAAGCAATTCCAAATGCAAGCACACATTTTAAAATAAATGAATGAGCACAATCACATAAGCTAATTTCCTCAAATAATTTGTTTCAGCTACTTAGCATTTGAATTATTTTATTGATAGTGATTAATCTGAAAACTAAAGAAAGGAGTTTAAATGAAAGACTGTAACATACTATAACTGACTGTTCTGAATCCCCTTGCAAGCCAAAATAACTGCTGGGGACATGACCTCCCCTTATGTACTGTACTTACTTATTCTGATATCATCATTGTACTCTCTTGGTGGGATTCTCCACTGTATACCCCGGAAACAGAAATCACCATTTCTGAGTCACATGTGCACGGTTTACATGTTCAGCTTCAGTTCAATGCCACAATTAAGCAACCACCTTCCACTCATTCTAGCCCTAAAAAGGAGGTTCATTGCATGCAGTTTGTATACAAATGTCAACTCTCTTGATACTGTGAGGGGTGCCTCTGACCTCGGCTTGAAACTCTGATTATTCTGCCTGATTTGCTAACAGGGCCTGTCTTCCCTTGTGCCGTGACAGTGTGTAATTTTCCTGCAGCATGGCAGTGGCAACTTGTTATTAACCTTGCCAAACAATTGTAAATCAATACATTAACTAAAACGTCAACTGTTAGAAATATTTGAAATGCCTTAAAGCAACTGACTGATTCTAAATATCAGGAAGGGGGCAGGACATTTTCCAAAAATAAGGAGAGAAACATTTTTTTTCTCAGTGCACCAAAACTGGCTGCTAGATTATAAGAAACTGTGAAGTCCAAGTAATAGCACAAACTATGTCACATGTCCTTCATACATATAGCTGTACTACACAAAAACCAAGAAAAAAGAATCAATACTATGCAAGTAAAAGAAAAACATTTAGACTGTAGTTTGCTATGGCCAAAAACAGGTAGACAATTAAGATTTGTGTTTGTTTAATTATGAAAGCAAATTGAAATTATTTGCAAGTGATGGCCAAATAAAGGTTTAGAGAACGATTGGAGAGGCCTTGGAACCAAAATGCATCAGATAAACTAATGCAGCGCTGTGGAACTAGTGGCGCTATATAAATAAATGGTGATGATGATGCATTGTGGAGGAAACAATGACAAAAACATTTTATGCTTTCAATGAAAACTGCTTGGGAAAAAAAGACAATCATATTTTTCAGTAAGACAATGATCATACGCCCACAAGATCGTCATCTTTCAGTTATTTATGTGCAGAAATGCCCCCCCCCCCCAATCCACAGAAGCATGGAAAGAAATCTGAAAAATATCCCAATCATTTTTCAATGTAACTGAATATAAATATGTTTTGCATGAAATTTAGGGCATAAACAGAAGGCCTTGTTGATTGAAAGCAGCTATTGCCACCAAAGGTGTGCCAGCCAAGTACTGATACTTCTTTATTTCATCTTGTTTCATCATTACCTGTTGCCCCACTAATATAAATTTTGTGTAAAGCATGTGTTTTGATTAAAACTAGAGATCCTCAAATAATTAAAACCATTTAAACATTTGACCAAATTTAGTGTTTAAGAGCCTC
Organism: Mixophyes fleayi; assembly: GCF_038048845.1. Taxonomy (NCBI): domain Eukaryota; kingdom Metazoa; phylum Chordata; class Amphibia; order Anura; family Limnodynastidae; genus Mixophyes; species Mixophyes fleayi. The sequence goes on along the minus strand of NC_134409.1, from coordinate 55,174,127 downwards.
AAACATGTGGCGCCTAACAAATAAACGATAATAATAATAATAATTTGCAATACAATTGGTCTGTTCAATATGGTTCAACTTCTGCAGTCTCTGTCACCATCTACCTTAGGTTGCAATTCAGTATCTCCTCTCTAGAGGCTGCACTGCCCTAAGCACCTGTGTCTGGCCTTTAAGAGACTGCCTTTTCCAGAAATCTGTGCCAGTTCATCAACTGTCTCTGCTGCTGCTGGTCTCCCTGTGAACCTTCTGTTTGGATCCTGACCTGCTTCTTGATATTTGTGATATTTGACACCTGCTTTGTTCCTAAGTTTTGCACCTTCTCTTGCACCCAGATCCTGGCTTTGCTTGACCTTGCTCCTGCCTACTCCCTGGTATATTGTGGATCCTGACCCCTGGCTTGTCTGACCCTTCCCAGTGGATCATCCAGTGCCTCGAGTCTCCTGGCTAAACCTGGTAATTCAGCCTCATTGTTCCCGTACTTCATCTGTTAGACCAGGACACCAGTATCTCCTGCTCTTGTTGCTAAACCTGGTAATCCAGCCTCCTTGTTCCTATACTTCATCTGTTAAACCTGGACATCAGTCCTTCCTGTTCACCAGCTAACCTGGTTATCCTGATACCTGTATCTGCATTTCAACCATTGTGTATCCAGTCTCTGCAGTTTCCAAGCTAACCCATAACTGAGAGGGAGGAATGCAGACAGCTAAACATGTGGAAAATGGAGAAGTCGAAGGGCTCAGAAACCAAGCACATGGCGGAGGAAAAGCAGAGGTTAGGGGCAGATGCGCCCACAGGGGGGGTCCATTTCCCCAGAAATCCCTCTGTACTCCGATCACCACTGCCTATCAGCAAGGATACAGAATCAGTGAACGCATCACACTCCACTTGATCTCCCCTCAAAGAGAAACGATTCTGCCCTCAAACACCCAACCTGTTGTGCTCTGTAAAGAGCCGTTTCCTTATCTGTTCTGCTTCGCTGTTGAACAGGAGGGTGTTTTGTAGACTTTATCCAGTCTTCCAAAAGCCGAACTTCGTGTTTCAGGTAAAGACTACAAGATGCCCTCCCGCCTAACAACGAAGCGAAATAGATTAGAAAACTGCTCTTATCAGACACCCAACCTATTCCATTTACCCACACTAAATAGCCAGCAGCAAACAGAAATAAAGGTCCGCAATACAATATTCTCATAACTACACACACTGCTGCTAAATCCTATATTAACACCACCCACAAGATATACACTGCAGACACGCATACAGAATACACACAAACAAAAATGACCACACTCCAAATTAACAAAGAGTCTCAAAATAGAGCCAGTTTTCAAACGGCCAAAAATAATACAACAAAACAAGTTAATTTAAAGCGGCAATGTCGGGACCCCGCAGGTTAAGAGTTTAAACACTTAACCCGACATTGCTGCTTTAAATTAACATTAATAGAAGTCGCAATGGCACTCAGGGCCGCCGAGAGGGTGGGGGAGCGGGTACATTTTACCCGGGCCCTGGTGTGCGAATTTATATTTTTTTATTTATTTTTTCTATTCGGTGGATTTTTTTATTTTATTTTTCCGTGGGGCGGAGGGGGGGGGGGGTCCGTCATTGGTGGGGGAGCTGAAAAAAAAAAAAAAAGATTCATACTCACGTGATCGGCGCTGCGTCCCTCCTTCCTCTCTTCTTCATTCACACTGACTGTCGGGCGTGACGTCATCAGGTCACGCCCGTCAGTCAGTGAGGAGCGCCAGACAAGTCTAGAAGAAAGAAGAGAAGAAAAGAAAGAAGGTAAGTAAAGAAGCGGAGAGGCAAGGGGAGGGAAACAAAAAGGGACAGTGCTATAAAGAAGAGGGAGTAAAAAAAAACGGGAGAGAGGCAGAAAGTAAAAAAAAAAAAAAAAGGGGAGAGAAACACTAAAAAAAAAGGGTAGAGAAACACTAAAAAAGAAAGGGGAGAGAAACACTAAAAAAAAAAAGGGGACAGAAACACTAAAAAAAAAAGGGGGGAGAAACACTAAAAAAAAAAGGGGAGAGAAACACTAAAAAAAAAAGGGGAGAGAAACACTAAAAAAAAAAGGGGAGAGAAACACTAAAAAAAGGGGAGGGAAACACTAAAAAAAAGGGGAGAGAGGCAGAGAGTAAAAAAAAAAAGGGGGAGAGAAACACTAAAAAAAATGGGAAGAGAAACACTAAAAAAAAAAAAAGGGGAGAGAAGCACTAATTAATGGCCGCTATTTTGTTTGTAGGGTGATGGTGGGGCAGTTTAATAGTGGGGAATATTAATTTAAGATGGGGTGGTTTGGGGGCTATTGCCGCAACTAAAGAAAGCAGCAGTCACAGGTGGTGAAAGTGAGAAGAACAGGTAGGAGAGAGCAGCAGAGTGTGAAATGTTGGGATTCTAGTAGGGACAATGTCAATTTTTGGTGAGTGTTGTGCCCAATGTAAGGTGCAGGCAAAGACTGAACTCTTTGTGTACACACTGCATTCTTTGTATACTACACTGTGGTGCTAGATGTCTTAAAAGTCAGGAGTGCTGGGACATATGTGACGCTCTGGTGAATTCAGGATCTAGTGATTTTGATGTGCTAGCCACGCCCCAACGGCGCATTGCCACGCCCCTGAATGTATGACCACACCCCTTACGGCGGCGCAAATTTTTTGGGGGGCTTACTCCACTATGAGGGGGGGGGGGGGCCCATGAATTTGTTATACCCGGGCCCTGAATTCCTCTTGGCAGCCCTGATGGCACTAAACTGTAATGCCGGACAGCTCTTCATTCGAAATCACTTACGGCCATCATGCGGTGTTCTGCACAGTCGGTTTTCAGGTAATTCTATTAATATTTACATTGGTTTTTAATACATTTGTTTTTTATTTGTAGGTCTTGTGGGTGTCGTAATTGTGGTAATCATGTTAATGATTACCACCGAATTGCACTAGGTGTTATGCTGCCACTTAGTTGTAAGTGGAATGTGGATGCTGTAAATGAATAAAATTGATTGTACAGCCAGGGCAATTTATAAATTTGGAATGTGGTATTTGGATCTGTGGTTCAGATATTGTGACATGTAAAAGACCAGTAGTTTTATTTGTAGCAGTGCACAATTTTGCGAAGTGAAACTTCTCTGCCGGCACTTAGTGACAAACCATCACAAAAGGCAAATAAGTTTCATTTAAAATACGCGTGCTTGGCACACACTGATTTTTTTGTTTATCAGCACTTGCTTTTGTAGATGTGCGCATGCATAGTGGAGCTTAATGTCTAGATTTGGGCTTTCAGTTCCACTAATGCGGAAATAAAGAAAAGATTAAATAAGTAAATGGCAATAACAGAACAGGTATTACGGCGGTATGAGTACCCCTGTGATACTTGTTAATTAGGTAACCCTCCAGAAATGCTGCGTTTACCCCTGAGGGGGTATAAATGTGCACTCTGCACATGATGAGATGTGCCCCTTATGTAAGCAGAGTGGCCACTGCTGCCTCTACTGGAATAGAGAGAATAGGGATTGGGAAGGTCCTGCTGTCGCCCCCTTCATACTGAATATGCAAATGACACGGCCTGACATTTCTACACTGTTCTAATGCTTTTTAATAGAAAAGTAAGAAACCGACAGTCATGGTCAATTAATCTATGTTGGCACCCACCTTTAACTCCCCCCAGAATGGCTCAATGCTACACCACACCATTCAAAACCTCAAAGGGGATGTTATTTTCTTACAGAAGACTCATTTCAAGGCCGGAAGTCATCCCTCTTTATCCTCACATCGATTTCCCTCGGTGTACAACGCCTCTCATCCCACCAAGAAAAGCGGGGTGGCAATTATGATACGCAACTCAATACCTTTTGTCCTGTCTGAAGCGAGGGAGGACCCGGAGGTCCGTTTTCTCATTCGGGACATCTAGACATTACCTTTGCTAATATCTACGCACCCAATACAGGTCAAGCGGCCTTTTTTCTTCATTTTTTCTCTACACTATACCACATACGCAAGGGACTGCTCCTGGATGGTGACTTTAACACTGTAATGTCGCCTTCCCTAAACAGGTCAGTCTCTAGAGCCCATCTCACACCTTCTCCTCACACGAAAACTCTGCAAAAGCAGGTGACCGAGGCTGGTCTTTTTGACATTTGGTGGGATCTTTACCCGACTTCAAGGGACTATACTTTTTATTCATTCCCCCATCAATCCTACTCTAGGATAGATATGTTCATGGGTTGCACATCTATATTTCAGGACCTTATGCAGGGGGATATAATACCTAACATGTGGTCAAACCACTCCATCTTATCAGTCTCGGTCGATCTCCTTCACAATCTCCAGGGTCGAACCTCCTGGAAATTGAACGGAACTCTTCTCAAGTTGCCTCATTTAAAAACCACTATTGTGGAAGCAATTCAAACATACTTTAACTTAAACTCTAGTCCAGAGGTTCCAAAACCCATGATATAGGAGTCCCATAAGGCTGTGATTCGGGGGGGACATAATTAAATTTGCTTCCCTTAGGAAAAAGGAAAGTTCAGAGATGTATTATAAATTGACAAGTAAACTTAGAGATCTAGAGGCCATCCATAAACAATTAAACTCGCAGTCAGTTTTTCAAAGTATCCAAAACGTTAGAAGAGAACTCCAGGCTATACAAGCGGAACATACGGAACATCACCTCCGTTGGCTCAATCAGACCTTTTATGAGAAGGGTAATAAAGCAGACATATTATTGGCCAATAGGATTAGGGCGAAATGGGCATCGCAGACTATCACCTCGCTTAGGGACAACAAGGGAGCCCTATCTTATGACCCTAGGGCCATAAACGAAACATTTAGGTCCTATGGAAAACTATATAATCTACATAACTCACGTTCCGCTTTGGGACCCGATGCCCCAACGATTCAGGAGTATTTAGAGAAGTGTTCCCTACCCACACTGTCTGCCACCCAAGTATTCTCACTCAATAGTGACATCACAGAGGTGGAAGTTAGATTAGTCCTCAAATCTCAGAAGAGCTCGAAGGCTCGGGACCCTGATGGGTCTATGGTATCTTACTACAAGATTTTCTCCAAAGAATTAGTGCCTCAGTTAACCCAGCTATATAATGATATACTGCAAGGGGGAAAGTTTCATGACGAGACCACACGATCCACCATAATTCCCAAACCGAATAAAGATACTACCTGCTGCTCTAATTATCGTCCCATATCATTGTTTAACGCGGATGTTAAAATTTTCGCAAAGATACTAGCAACACACCTCAATGCATATTTGACTACACTGATCTTCCCCGAACAGGTGGAATTCGGCCCGACTAGACAATCCCTGGACAACACCAGAACAACAAATGCAAACTTCCCTCGGAACTCTTAGCATTTGATGCTAAAAAAAACTTTTGATAGGCTTTCTTGGCCCTTTATGTTTCGCACCCTCCGCCAATACAGATTCATTGGGGCCTTCTTTACTGGTATTCAGGCACTCTACCATCACCCCTCGTCGGCGGTTCTCACCAATGGGACAACATCGACTACTTTTCAATTGAGTAATGGAACGCAACAGGGATGTCCATTGTCGCCCCTATTGTATGCGTTGTGTATTGAACCCCTTGCTGAAGCTATTAGGCGCAACATTGATATTTCAGGGATTCAGATAAGACCACGCCAATTTAAGCTATCATTATTCGCGGACGATGTCCTCCTGATGCTCACAAATCCGTTGATCTCACTACCTAATTTGCTCTCAGAATTGGCGGACTATGGAAAGGTCTCAGACTATAAAATCAACAATAGAAAATCGGAAGCCCTGGCCCTCCAGGTCACAGGTCCCATAAATGCCATTTTTGAATCTAAGTTCCCCTTCCAATGGCGTTCTAAGTCCCTGAAGTGTCTGGGGATGCACATCACTAAGGAATATAAACACCAAGCAAATTATACTCCCTTATACAATTTAATTGAAAGGGACTCGCTAAATACAATCCTCTATATTTCTTGGTTTGGGAGGGTAAGTGTTATCAAGATGAACGTTTTGCCCAGAGATTTGTATTTGTTTCAGACACTCCCTATCGTGGTACCGGGGATGTTCCTAATCTCCCTGCAAACAATATCTGGTAGATTCATTTGGCAGGGTAACAAGTCGTGCCTTAAACGTTCTTGTCTAGCTAAAGCCACTGTTTCAGAGGGTTATGGACTCCCGCTCTTCGAATGCTATTATCAGGCGTTAAATCTTAGTCAGATCATCTCGTGGCAAATTTCCCTAGGGCACAAGGGATGGGTGGATCTCGAAAACGCACTAACCTCACACCACACACTGAAATTTCTTCCATGGCTTTCTCGAAATCAAAGACTAGCCATGGTCTACTCTCATCCCACTTTGCAGTTTACACTCAACATATGGAACAAAACCGTCCATTTTAAGATACTCACAACATTCCCCTCTCACTCTGCTCTGGCACCACCCGGCATTCCCTGAAGGGAACTAGGGAACAATTTCGCCTTCACCTCCCCTTGGCGAAATGTGGGTATGACTCATTTCATTCATATCTCGGGCGAATTTGCTCCACAAACATTCGAGACTTTAAGTGAGAAGATGGGCCTCCTGTCCTCCCTACGTTTTTCATATGTACAACTGCGTAGGTTTATCCAAGTACAATGTCGATCAGTTAAATTAAGACGGCTCACACAATTTGAGGGGTTTCGTATAGACCGAGTGGGCTTCCTCGGTCTGGTCTCCTTCATTTATTGCTCCATTTTTGGCGTTGTTAGTTGTGTCCTTGGAGTCGTTCGAGATGGCCTGGGAAGCAAACACCCAATGCACACTAGATCAGGAGGAATAGTCCAGGCTCAGACTTCGGATATCCAAAATATCCATAAACACAGCAATAAGAGAAAATGCTTACAAACTATACACAAGGTGGTATATGGTACGTACCAAGCTACATAGAATTTACCTGGACACGTCAGACCTTTGTTGGAGGGCTTGTGGGGACTTTTTTTCACGTCTGGTGGCAATGCCCCATGGTAACCAATATCTGGCTCCAAGTCTCTGGGCTTCTCACCCAAATCCTGCAATTTGAAATCACCCCTAATCCTGTGGTCATGTTGCTCTGTTCTCCAGTAAAATCCCTTTCCAAATATAGTGATAAACTGGTACAGCATGTCTGTGCAGTAACCCGTATGGAGATTGCCAGAGACTGGAAGTCCCCCCCATACTCCAGGCCTTCAAGGGGTTATCTCCCATGTCTGGTATATAGCCTCAATGGAGTATATTACAAGCTTCCTTTGGGATTGGATTACTAAATTCCACAAAGTATGGGAATGCTGGTATACTTTCCACCAATCCACACCTACTGGAACTCTTTACTCTTTTATCTTCTTTTCCGTAGCCGGAGAGGGTCTGTGCAGGCCTTGTCCCACCCCGGCTGCTCTTTCGCTTTCTCCCTCTTTCCCCTCCCCCTTTGTTCCCTTACTTGAGCCCTACTCCCCCTTACCCTTCATACCTTACTTCTTCCCTCCCTAAAAAAACCAGAAAAATCCAACAACATGTAGCTGTTAGAGGGCTCACGTCATGAGCTCTTTGGGTACATCAGAGCAAACACATTCAATGTCTCCAGGAACTCATGTGTTCCATCACCCCATTTTAAATTAATAGGCCCCACCAATAAAATAAATTGCCCCCATCACCCCAGAAATAAAATAGCACCCACTAAATAATTAGCCCCCACCTAAAAACCACCATTAATTTAATAGTCTACCTCCCAAACACATTTTTAAGACCCCCCACACTCACTTCCATTACACATTATATTAAGACCCCCTCCTTCCACCCCTCACACATTATATTAAGATCCCCCCTCTCTTTCATCCCTCACACATTATATTAACAGCCCATCCAATCACACACTATATTAGCATACCTCCCCCCTCACACTCAAACTTACCTTTTTACGCTGTGTGAGAGATGCCAACAGCCTCTCTATGTGTGGGTGCCTCCTATCGGTGTTATAGAATGTTGTCACATGGGACGCGCATCGTGTGACAGGTGCCCTCCTATATGTCTCCTGTCTTGAACACCGATAGGAGGAGGCAGCCACACGAAGGAAGGTGGCTGCATAGAGGACCGGCCAGCCACCAACTATCCCCCGGCTCATTGGCTCACTTGTCCAGGGGGCCCCCTGACATAGAGGGGGGCCAGGGGACGTGCCACCAACCTTAATCCGGCCCCAGAATAATCCAGGAGGTTGCTGACCATTCCTTAGCCTCCACTTGCAAATAAATAAGTTTTGTTTTCTTTAAATTCCCCCCTTCAAAAAAAATAAAAAGACATTAGGCGGCCTTCTGAGGCCACCGACCTATGGGGAAAAGTCCTGGTAGGTTCTTTGGACAATCCGCTCCTGGCAAGGTGATAGGACCATAAGCCAAAATGCCATCCAATTCCGTACCTAAAGCTGGGTACACAGTACATGAATTTCAACCAATTATCGTGCCACTCACACGATAAACTACTGTTAGAACCAATATTGCATTAATGTGTACACTCCCACGATCATGTTTTAACGTACCAAAGCACATCGTATCGTTTGATTTTATTAACTGACTAAACATCACTATCAACGACAGAATGATGTAGGTCAAATGTGAAAGTGTGTATGCACTCACGACCAGCAGTGTAGGTAGATCTCTATAGAGTATGCAGAATTACAACCCTTTCAGCCGATGATTATGAAAAATGAAGAGCACAGGTCTTAAGGTAAATCATGTAGGTGTGTACACATAAATCTGCACGCTCATCGTGACTTTCAATTGTTGATACAGGAATCGCATCTGCAGTAATTTTCCATAGCTTTAAACTTTAACTCAGTGATAGACAATCTGATATACTTCAGGTTCTCTAACTTTTGAAAGGCTCACTTATTACTTTTTATCTGAGTGATAAGTTAAATAAATATATTTAATCAAAGAAAGAGACACCTTTCTGTAATACCATATCAGGCACTTTAAACAAGTACTACAAGCTAAAAAAAACAAACATATCTGACAATAATGCAGAAAGGATCTTGGTGCTGCAGATGAAGGCTCGGAAGGCCACATGGGGACCTAGGATCGTCTGGTGATCATCACTGCACTAGCTGGAATAATGAGGTACCTGTAGCATCCTTCTGGCAAGATTTATCTGACCAACTCAAGCACAAATTCACTGGATGAAGTCTCCCAACAGGCCTATATAATTTGATTTATTTATGTAACAAACTTGACATATAGTTCAGGCAATGTCATATGGTGTCATTCCTTCTCGCTTCGCTCCAAAGTTTCCAAGTGTCTGGTTATCTAATTCCGTAGAAGAACCAATATAACTTAATCATGCTGACATTCCAGGTAAAGAAAGTGCCAGCAGAAGGGTAGTTCTTCCTTTCTTATAGCTAAGATGTTAAACTTCTTCACACTGGGACAAGTTCTTGTTTGGGGGTTCTCTTCGTTTCCACTTCCACTTCTCACTACTACTTTTTCTGATGAAAGCTAAAATTTTCCTGTCTCCTCATCCTTATGATTGTCTTACTCAAGTGATTACAAGTACTACAGCACCTCTTGGCAGCATCTAATGCTTAGAACACCCCAATTAAATATGTTCACTCACCCCCGTGTTATGGTTTTGGTTTTGGATCTGGATTAAGTTCGTGTTTTGGTTTTGGATTTGGCAAAACCACTCTTGCATGTTTTGGTTTTTGATCTGTATTTTTTTTAGAAAAACAGCAAAAATATGCTAGAATCACATAATTTTGCTCTTTTTTTTGTTCCTACATTATTATTAACCTCGATCACACTAATTTCCAGTCATTTGCAGTCTTGTACACGAGAGATACACTGCGCTTCAGAAGAATAATAGAGAGGAGGCCCTGAGGCAGGATGATAAATATGTCCAGTTTAAAGAACAGCTAAGAGACCTGAGAAAACAAATGGGTGTGTCAGTGGCTTCTGCAGACGAAGATTTGGAAAATGAAGACGAGGAGATCGCCGTTCACCAGAGCACTCCTATAAAACAGTTGGAGACGGTGAACCAAGTGAAAAGCAAAGTATGTGATCACATGTAAAAGAGAGAAGCAATTGAAAGGATGATTAAAAACAAACTTCAGCACTTATAGCACATGTTGGTAACATTGGCACACAGCGGTAGCTGAAAGGAAAAGTGAGGCAAGATGGAATTGTCTTTGGGACCCTCCCACCCACCCTTATAATGGATCGTAAAAAGGACATGCACACTTTAACAAACCAAGCACTTCAGCGACAAGGAGTGCCACTTTTGTAGCTAAAGTGCTTGGTTTGTTTGGGCCCCCCACAAAACAGGCTAACAATGGGCTTAAGGCAGCTAAGGTAACTGCTGTCAATGAACTCTACAGTGGCACAATGTTGTTGTCATCATCTTCAGCCTCTCTTCACCCTCATCAGTGTGTACATCATCCTAACAAAATATTAATTTATCCCCGCAGGAAACCACCATTACAGAAGTCTCTGTAACATGAATGTCAAAAACAAAAATGTAGAAAAAAATCTTTTACCTTTTTAAGGAAAAAAGCACATCTTTAATAAAGGTGAAACTTTACTGTAGAAAAACATAAAATTGCCAACATGTCATTTTACCCAAATATTAATAAGCATTCCAGCATCAGCTAGCTTCCTTCTCTCAGCTAGATCCCAGCACCTGTAATCTACACTGTCATCATCCTCATCCTCATCAGTGTGTACAGCAACCTTACAGAATACTAATTAATCCCCTCTTATCCACCATTACAGAAGTCTCTGTACTTTGATCTAAATGCCAGTAAAGGCCTTCCTCGTGGAATTTGTAGCTCATTTTACGACAGAGCTGTCACGATTTTAAGGCAATTCTTTTAAACCAGACCATATTTTAAAATGTTCTGCTGAATCATCTGCATCATCCTTGGGTCTCTTAGCAAAGCTTAGTTTTTTCCAGCAGCAGTAACCTGAGAAACTGAGGGAGGGGACGCCGTTGTGTCAGGTACTACTTCAGCTGTCAACTTGCTCACCAAGAGCTCATTGCATCTCTTGTGATCTGGGATAGTGGGAAAATAAAGAGAAGACATAGCTCTTAAACCTAGGACCAAGCAAAGTCGCCAAAATGTAGTCATACGACTTCGAGAAGTTGATAACTCTTCTATTCTGGTAAACGGATTAATGTACTTCATTTACAAGTCCGATATACTTAACGTAATTTCTTTATTTCTTCTCCTCCTTCAATTTTTCAAGGTGCTTTTCCAAAATTCTAGTTCAGGAATTCACTTTGCTCAAGCTAGCAGTGTCTGAAGTCAGTTCATAGCTGACTACTTTGAATCATTTCAGCACCTTGCACAACATGGAAAGTATTCTCCACTGTGCTACACTAAAATACATTACCCCTCCTTTTCCAATGTCATGGCTTGTGGAGTAAGCATGGATGGCTTTTCGCTGTTCCTCCATCCTCACAAGCATAAACAGTGTGGAATTCCACTTTATTATCATCTCTTGCTTCAGTTGGTGGCAGGGAAAAAATAAATTGTTCTTGCAGCCGCTGCAATTTCCTACATGCAGTAGCAGAGTGCCGAAAATGTCCTGAAATTCTTTGGGCCACAGACAGCATCTCCTGCACATCCCTGTCATTTTTCAAAAAGCTCTGTACCACCAAGTAAATTGTGTGAACAAAACCCGGAATGTGATGGAATTCACCCAGCTGTAATGCTCTCACAATATTGGTGGCGTTATCATAAATGACATGTCCTCAGGAGAGTCCAAACAGGATAAGTCATGTTGCAATGACATCCCTTAGTTTTTCAAACAGGTTGTCCTCGGTATGCCTCTTAGTGAGGCCGCTGATACACAGAGTAGCCTGCCTCGGAATAATCTGGCGTTGTTGGGTGCTGCTGCTGTTCCTGCTGCTGAAGGTAATTCACCAACCCAGTGGGCTGTCACAGTCATATAATATTTAGTTTGCACAGTTCCGCTTGTCCACATATCTGTGGCTAAGTGTACAGTGGCTAGAATGGCATTTTGTAGCCCAATAATTACATTTTATTGGAACCTTCTGGTAGAGGTGAGGAATTGCTTTTCTAGTATAATGGTGTTGAATTTGGCAACAGAGACACAGGACCTCAATTAACTGATTAAAACCAGCTGCATTAATTGTGGATATTGGACGCAGATCTGATACTAGCATAGTCGTCATGGCGTCTGTGATCTGCTATGCAACTGGGTGACAGGTTTCATACTTGCTTCCTCATGCAAAGGATTGTTTAACAGTCAATTGTTGTAAACTACTAGAAGTCTTCTTCTTGGTCTACTTCTGGGTTTAAGATCAACCCCTAGCAGCAGCAGCAGCAGGGGGACTAACTAAAATGTTTTGGTCTTATGGCCAGACAGTGCTGGAAACAGAGTTCCTGATCCTAATTAGTGAGTTCATGGAATTTAAAATTAAAAATAACAGCTTTTGCTTCAAGCATAAAACAATATAAAACTACACTGAAAATAAATAATTAAGAATATGGAATGAAATATATATATATATATATATATAAAATGGAGAAAAATAATATTACAAAATGGAAATTCGGGCTGAGGGTTAATCAATAATGAACCACTCATATATGCGCATATAGTAAAAATTAAAAATCAGATCAGTGCACTGATAAAATGAAAAATATCCAGTGTTGTTCAAACTGCACATATAACAGGGTAGTTAGTGGTCTTTCACATATGATAGAATGGTCTCCACTCCGCTACACTACACAAAGTGATATCCATAATAAACACTCTGATAATCGTTTCTTCAATGCCTAAGCTGATATCAGGGATGGAATTCCATATCCAAGTCGGCAGTACAGATATTTACTGGCAGTAACCACAACTTTCTAATGTTTATAGAGAACACATCGTTGTTTGTATAACCAAAAATGGATGCATAGAAAGAGCCAGTTAGTCTTTTTGTAGACTCAAATTTGAGGGGAATGTACTTTAGTCCATTGCAATGGAGAATACTTTCCGTGTTGTGCAAGGTGCTGAAACCACTCTAAATAGTAACCTGTGAAGCGAGTTCAGGCTAGAGATGCTCAGGCTCGGTTCCCCAAGAACCGAACACACCCGAACTTAGCAGATCTGAGTACCGAGCGGAATTGAAAACGAGGCAAAATATCATTGTTACGTCATCCGATCTCGGATCTCGTCAGTTTTGGATTCTATAAGTACCACCCTTCTCGGCGATCCAGAAGGGGTAGCACAGTTCTTGGCAGTCTCTAGTGCAGTTGGGCAGCGTCATAGGTAGAAAAGAAAGAGGAGGGGTAGCAGTGTTCTTCAAATTCTCCATTGAAATTAAGGAGAGCTCCATTGCTAATTGTCATTGCTGAAATAGAAATAATAGGTCTGGCAGACTTGGTCTTCTAAATCTGCACTCACATTGTACTGTGTTATATAGGTAAAACACAAAGAGGAGTGCTCCATTGCTAATTGTCATTGCTGAAATAGAAATAATAGGCCTGGCAGTGTTGTTTTTAATCTGCTGTTACATTGTACTGTGTTATCAAAATGGATTCACAGCAGTACACAGAAGACCAGGAGCACCAAGCAGCTGCTGGCACCAGTCATGATGATAGTAATCCATCTACGTCATCTGCTAAAGCCTATGTTAAATTTTCATAGTGTTTTTAAGTCAGGGAAGCAACAATGAAAAAAGACACATTTTACCTTGGTCAAGAAAAAAAGACCTGTAATCCAGGCAAAGTTATCTGCAGAAAAAAATAAAATTGCCAATATGCCATTCTACACACGCAGTGGCAAGGAAAGAATGAGGCCTTCAACATTCTCTATGAGTGCTAGTTCTGCAACTGTCACTGAGGTATCTTCTTGTAAGGTCAGTCATAACCAAGCAAGACCTTGTCATTCGGATTCCAAAAGTGGTGTCCAAATACTTTTATGTGTAAAAGCCGAGCTGGAAGAAAACAGTAAGGCATTAGAGGAAAATGTATGTTCTGATTCAGAAATGACACAAATCCCTGAGGAGAGTCTATCCACGAGTACTATGTGTAATTCTGACCTGTCTGATAGTGTACCCATAAAGAAGGCTTCTTTCAGCATTTCTGCAGATGTGTGCCTGAACAGCCCAAGTGTAGCCGGTGATACACAAATTGAGGATGCCACTTTGGAATTGCAACAGGGTGAGGGGGATATTTGTGTAGCTGACAAGGGCGCTAATGATGATGTTGATGATGTTGTTTGTGTAAGTCCTGCCCCAATGGAAGTAGTTCTTACACGTGATAAGAAGAAGGTCATTGTCATGCCTGGGCATGAGACCAAAAAATCCACCTCTTATGTGTGGAGATATTTTTATCCAAACCCTGTCAACAGTTGTAGCGTTTGGAAAGCCACAGTAATGTAAGCATGGATGTCTAAATAGACGTGTATATGTATTACCTTCCACTTTGCTGCTGTGTCATCAGTGTTGGTAATCTGCATTTTACGTCAAAGGTACCTAACTTTATTATAATTTTTTGGTAATTGGGGCTAATTCGAAGCTCAGTGAGGAACTTGTTTTTTTGCTGTGAATTACAATGGCTCTTTTTAGTGCATTATCTAGCACCCTGGATTTTTCTGGGTCTGATAAAAGCACGCATCCCGGTAGAATTACCACAGTTATCCAAGAAACAGGTGGAGCAATCAAATGAACCACAACTGATTTCATGATCCAAGCATAATTCCATCTTTCACCACTTTTTTCTTTTCTGCCACTGGCAATGTTTTCTAGATGTGCTATGAACTGCCGTGCGTTTTTGTCATTGCTCTGTCACTTAGCATCCAGCCAAGTTGCTGCAGTCTTTGTTTGAAAGTGTATGAAAATAATATTGTGACCTGTGAGGTGGTCAAAATTGACTGCAAATGACTTGAAAGTAGTGTTATTGAGGTCAATAATGTAGGGGAGAAAAAAGGAAAACTATGTGATTTTAGCAAAAAAAAATAGGGATTTTTGAAAAAAAGATCAGGATCCAAAGCCAAAACCAAATCACGCAAGGGCGGTTTTACCAAAACACAAAGTCAATCTAGATCCAAAACCAAAACCAGAACACAGGGGTCAGTGAAAATCTTTAGTTTAGTCACGGTTAGCTTGAGTCAAGTGATTCCCCTAATCAGACTTTTGGAAAAGCAGCTAGCTAGCTATATGGGACTTGTAGATCAAGTACTTTATTTGCTCCGCCAGAATCCGAGAGTTATCAACATCTTAAAATCGGATCACTACATTTTGGCAACTGTGCATGATCCTAGGTTTAAGAGCTATGGCTTCTCTTTCTTTCTAACTGACCCAGATCTTAAGAGATGCAATGAGCTCCTGGTCAGCAAGCTGACAGCTCAAGTGGTACATGACACGACGACTCATCCTCCCTCAGTTTCTTTGGCAACTGTTGCTAGAAAAAAACCTAGTTTTCCCAAGACACCCATTGGCTATGCAGAGGAGTCAATACAACATTTTGAGATTTGGTCTGGTCTAAAAGAATTGAACTGAACTATAAATTCCACGGAGAATGCCATTACCGGCAATTACATCAGAGTCTTCTGTAATGGTGGATTCCAGCGGGGATGAATTAGTATTGTGTGAGGATGATGTACAAACTGATGAGGGTGAGGATGATGACAGTGTAGATTGCAGGTGCTGGGATCTAGCTGTGAGAAGAGAGCTAGCTGATGTTGGTATGCATGTTCATTTTTTAGGCAGAATGGTATGTTTGCAATTTTATGTTTTTCTACAATAAACTTTTACCTTTCATCATCATCATCAACATTTATTTATATAGCGCCAGCAAATTCCGTAGTGCTTTACAATTGGCAACAAACATTGATAAGACAATACTGGGTAATACATACAGACAGAGAGGTAAGAGAACCCTGTTCGCAAGCTTACAATCTATAGGACAATGGGAGTTAGAAACACAAGGGCATGAGCTACATCATATTGCACAATGGACCAGCTAGAACGCAAAGGTAAAAGTATTGAGTGGGCTGTGTGTGTTGCAAGTTGGTCAGAGGGTTGTTGTCTTGCGTTAGCAGTGTAGAGGATGGTAATAGGGTAATCTAGGTAAATTAAGATGGTGTTTGAGGAATATCATAACCTTGTCTGAAGAGGTGGGTTTTCAGTGAACGCTTGAAGGTTTGAAGACTAGAGGAAAGTCTTATTGTGCGTGGGAGGGAATTCCACAAAGTGGGTGAAGCCTGGAAAAAGTCCTGTAACCGAGAATGGGAGGATGTGATGAGAGTGGAGGAGAGACGTAAATCTTGTGCAGAACGGAGGTGTCGAGTAGGGAGATATTTCGAGACAAGTGAGGAAATGTATGTCACTGCAATTTTGTTGATGGCCTTGTATGTTAGTAGAAGAATTTTATATTGGATTCGTTGATATACAGGCAGCCAATGTAGAGACTGACAGAGTGGCTCAGCAGAGGAATAACGGTTAGTAAGGATAATCAATCTAGCCACTGCGTGCAAAATAGATTGTAGGGGTTCAAGTCTGACTTTGGGAAGACCAGTAAGAAGGGAATTGCAATAGTCGATGCGGGAGATGATGAGTGCATGAATTAATGTTTTTGCGGTGTCTTCTGTCAGATATGTGCATATTCTGGAAATGTTCTTTAGGTGTATGTAACATGATTTAGATATAGAGTTGATGTGGGGAATAAACGACAGTTGTGAATCAAGGATTACACCTAGGCAACGAGCTTGTGGGGTGGGATTTATGGTCATGTTATTAACAGAAATAGAAATGTAAGACAGGAAGCTTCTGTTTTTGGGTGGGAATATTATTAATTCAGTTTTTGAAAGATTGAGTTTGAGTTGGCGAGAAGACATCCAAGATGAAATGGCAGAAAGACAGTCAGTAACGCGAGACAACACAGTGAAAGATCAGGAGAGGATAGATAAATTTGTGTATCATCCGCATAGAGATGATACTGAAATCCAAAGGAGCTTATTAGTTTTCCAAGAGAAGTGGTGTAGATAGAGAATAGCAGAGGACCTAGGACTGAGCCTTGTGGTACTCCAACTGATAAATGAAGCGGAGCAGAGGTGGATCCAGAGAAATTAACACTGAAAGAGTGATTAGATAGGTAGGATAAGAACCAGGATAGGTGCCTTCAAGGCCTAGGGATTGTAGCGTGTGTATGAGGAGAGAGTGGTAAACAGTGTCAAATGCAGCAGAGAGATCCAGGAGAATTAGAAGAGAGTAATGGTTATTATTTTTTGCTGTGATCAAATCATTGACAACCTTGGTTAGCGCAGTCTCTGTGGAGTGTTGAGAGCAAAAGCCTGACTGAAGAGGATCCAATAGGTTGTTTGCTGTAAGAAAGTGTGTGAGGCGAGTGTAGGCAATTCTCTCGAGAAGCTTGGAGGGGCATGGGATTTGGGAGATGGGGTGGTAATTTACGAGAGAGTTAGGGTCAGAATTCGTTTTTTTTAAAATGGGAGTAATCACTGCATGCTTGAATAGTGATGGAAAAATACCAGTAGAAAGAGATAGATTACAGATTATAGTTAGAGGGGGAATCAGTAAAGGAGACAGGGACTAACCAATTTGTGAGGAAATGGGATCAAGAGGACAGGAGGTAGAGTAGGAAGATGAGAAGAGAGTAGAAACTTCCTCTTCATTTGTGGGATCAAATGAAGAGAGAGTGTCAGAGGGTGCTACAAAGGAATTGAGCCGATTGCTTGTCAAGGGAGATGATACCATTTCAAGCCTGATCTTATCAATTTTTTCCTTGAAATAGGAAGCAAGATCCTGTGCACTGATGTTAGTTGGAGGATTTGGGGCAGGAGGATTCAGAAGAGAGGTAAATGTGTTAAAGAGGCGTTTGGGGTTAGAAGCCTGAGCATAGATGAGAGATTGGAAGTATGCTTGTTTAGCAGTGTCCAGAGCATTTCTATAGGAGTGGTAGATATCAGTATATGTGATGAAGTCATTAGAGGCACAATATTTACGCCAGTGACTTTCTGCTATACAAGAAAGTTTTTGTAGAGTTACTGTAGTGTGCCACGGTTGGCAACGAATTCTACGCAAAGTATATAGTGTCGCTGGAGCCACTTGATCCAGGGCAGTTGTTAGGGTTTGATGAACATGGGGTACTGCCATATCAGGGGAGGAGAATGTAGAAATTGGGGAGAGAAGGTGTTGGAGAGAGGTGGAAAACTGTTGAAAATCAATAGAGTTGAAATTCCTGCGGTTCTGAGGAGGCTTGGAAGAGTTTGACACTAGGGAGAGTAAAGAACTGGGGGTGAGCGAGTAGCTAATAAGGTGATGATCCGAGAGGGGGAAAGAAGTGTTAAGGAAATGAGAAACTGAGCATAGTCTAGAGAAAACAAGATCAAGACAGTGGCCATCCTGATTAGTAGCGGATTCAATCCACTGGGAGAGGTCAAGTGAGGAGGTTAGAGAGAGTAGTTTGGAAGCAGCATTGGAACGTGGATTAGAAATAGGGATGTTGAATTCACCCATGATGATGGTGGGGATTTCAGTAGATAAGAAGTAAGGGAGCCATGCAGAGAAGTGTTCAAGAAATTGTTGGTGTGGACCAGGGGGGCGATAGATGACAGCAACAATCATAGAGAATGGGTTAAAAATCCTAACAGCATGTACTTCAAAAGATGTGAACGTGAGTGATGGGACACTTGGTAGAACTGTGAATGTGCACTGTGGGGAGAGAAGTAGTCCAACCCCCCCTCCTTGTCTGCCTCCCGGTCTGGGGGTGTGGGTGAAATGGAGACCACCATGTGAAAGGGCTGCAGGTGAGGCAGTGTCTTATTGCGTGAGCCATGTTTCTGTTATTGCTAGAAGGTTGAGGTTGTTTGAGAGGAAGAGATCATGAATGGAGGTAAGTTTGTTACAAACAGAACGTGCATTCCAAAGGGCACATTTAAAGGACTTTGGAAGAGAGGGGAGACAGGTGATGCATTTAAGGTTTGCTGGATTTCTGTAGTGTTCAGATATATGCGTGTGGGAGAATTGAGAGGGACCTGGATTAGGTGATATATCACCAGCTAATAGAAGCAGGGAGGAAGAAATGTAGGAAAGATGATTGTAAGATGTGTGTTTTTTTAGTTTCTGGTGGCAGGGTGAGGCTGTTAAAGTTAATGAATTTAAATAGGAAAACAGTTCATGAGTGTTCACTAGAGGTGAGTGAAGTAATGAAGGAGCAATGTGGACAGAGGTGTGTGTTGCAGGATGGCTGAGGGATGATATAGTCCTAAAGATAATGCCATTAAAAGAGAGAAAGAAAAATATTTTGGCAAGCATTGGGATTTATGAGTCAAATAGCAAAAATGAGGGAATTAAGGAATTGCCTAATTACAATGTCCAGTGTAATCAGATAAGTAGTGCAGAGCTATGCTGCAGCAAATGTAGTTTATCCATGGATGTCTGGATAGTATAGAGTAATGATGTGGGAGCCATGTGTGGAAATGGGTGGAAGTGTTGAATGGAGAGTAATAAAGAGCAGGTAATTGAATAGCTGAGTTTTTGCAGAGTCATGAGAGTGGTTCAAAATCAGTATCAATTCTTCCTACTTGTGATGGCAGACAAAGCATTAAGTAGAATTGAAAGCACAGTGATGAGACAGGGGACTGAAATAGCTGTAGCATGGGTAGGGAGTGGTTAAGCAAGTAGTACAGCAGGCTGATTAAACATAGTGGATTTTGCAGTGAAAACAAACTGACAGATAAAACAAACTATCATGAGATGAGAAGAAAATAAGATCAGAGTCCAAAACAGTCCTCAGCCTGCATGGAGCTTGTAGCCAGGGTGAGTTGAAGACATCAGAGGTGGAATATGGAGTTTCACGTGAATACTGACTGTAGTCCTTGTGTAGCTGAGTTAATAGGCAGAATGTTCTTCTCCTGTTTTCTCCTGTTTAACTCCGGTATAACTCAGAATTATGGTGTTGAAATTTTTTGTTTTACACTTGTAGCTATAAAACTTAGATATATACACACTAACTATGCAGCCATCACTGGCTTTGGAGCCATTCTACAATGAATATATCTGGTTAACAGACACATGCGATCAGTGTTCTTCAGTCAAGCCCACAATAAACTCCCCCAACCAACACTAGCCATAAAAGGTTTAAAAAAACAATTAGTGAAAGGACAACTTGCAATAAGGCTGTAGTAATTACCATTAGAATTAAAATAGCATTTTCTTAATTTCAGATCAGATTGTTGCAAGAAGGCTGTAGTAATTACCATTAGAATTAAAATTGCATTTTCTTAATTTCAGATCAAATTGTTGCAATAAGGCTGTAGTGATTACCATTAGAATTAAAATTGCATTTTCTTAATTTCAGATCAGATTGTTGCAATAAGGCTGTAGTAATTACCATTAGAATTAAAATTGCATTTTATTAGAGAGGTGTTTTTTCTTTAGAAAGGTACAAGCTTTTTTTACATTTTTGTTTTCCTGACTTAAACCACTATGCACTTCAACATAGGCTTTAGCACATGATGTAGAGGGATTAGTATCATCATGACTGAGACTGGAGAGTGACAAGAACAATGTGACTGGAGACTGGAGAGTGACAAGGACACTGCCACCCCTCCTGTTTCTGTATGAGCTATGGCTCAGTAGAATGTCACTGGAGATTTTTAAGAACACTGACAGCCCTATTATTACAATATCTGTTTCAGCACTGAACCCTGCCACCTCACCTGTTTCTGGATGAGCTATGGCACAGTAGAATGTCACTGAAGACTTTTAACAACACTGCCAGTCTTATTATTACAATTTCTGTTTCACTACTAAACACTGCCACCTATCCAGTTTGTGGGTGAGCTATGGCACAGTAAAATGACACTGGAGACTTTTAACAACACTGACAGCCCTATTATTACAATTTCTGTTTCAGCACTCAACCCTGCCATCTCTCCTGTTTCTGGATGAGCTATGGCACAGTAGAATGTCACTGGAACCTTTGGAGAACACTGCCAGTCCTATAATTTGTCTTTCAGCACTGATAACTGCCACCTCTCCTGTTTCTGTGTGAGCTATAACTCTGTAGAATGTCACTGGAGACTTTAAAGAATACTGCCACCACTCCTCTTTCTGTTCTGGCTATGACGCAGCCCAACTGCACTGAAGATTGCCAACAACCCTGCAACCCTTCTGTGTTACTCTGTGAAATGGCGCAGGATCTCCGCAGAGGGCATTATTAATAGGATCCAAAGCTTGCGAGATCCGACATCGCGACATTGATGTTTTGCCTCGTTTTCAGTTGCGAGGGCGCGCGAAAACACCGAGTCGGCTCGGCTCAGCACTCAGATCGGCTAAGTTTGGGTGGGCTTGGTTTTCCGAAAACCGAGCCCGAGCATCTCTAATCCCAATCTGTCCATGTCCGTTGTGCCCTTCCTATCAGAAAGAGCAAAATGTCCCCCAGCCCCGCAGTGAACACTATCTTGCCATGCTAACACATGCCCGTAAAAGGCCGTACAACGACATGTAAATATTTAAATTTAAAAATTACATCACAAATTCAGAAGAAATTACTTTTACCCTGCATCTCATATATTATCCTTATCTGGTTGCAAAGGTGACACTTCCATAATTTCCAACAAATGAGACTTCAACAAGCAGTGTGTTAGGAGGAAGAAAATTAAATGTTATATATATCCACCTTTGTGAACATTTTTCTACATATTTAAATGTGAAATACCCATAGGGTCTTTTTTTCAGTGTAGACCCATTTCCTATTTACAATTATTGGTTAGACACACTGTTGAGTGTAACTAAAATCAAGTGAACTGAGCAAAAATGTATAGGTTACCGATGATATACAGAGTATCACACCTCAATATGGCTCACAATAACATGCCCAATGAGATGTAATTGAGTGACATTTTAGCTGTGTAGCAACTAGTTTACATTAAATTGCACTCCCTTTCATTGCACCCAAACCTTCGTATGTTCAGACTTACTATTACTGTCAATAAATAAATAAATAACCACACGAACACCAATGTAAAATTGGCAAAAGGTCACAGCTTTTATTAAGCACAAATGGTGGCAGAGAGAGCAATGTAAGTCAGCTAACAACTAATAGCAAAACCAAACAGTGGAAGGTCAAATTGCCATTACACCACTGATCCCAGGATATAATCCTTTATGATTGGCCGATGGTAAATCTGTCATCAGAGTCACTACACCCCTTCTGGACTCACAATGACGTGCCCACACAAAGCAGGTCAAGGGGTACTCCACACAAAAGGACCAAGAGTCACATTACTTGGAAGAGGACAGTGACCTACGGCCAATCAGCGGTAGCACCGTATGAATTAGTCACTGACTGAAATGCTCTTCTGCCAACTGTGCCTTCTTTGTGAGAGGGAGAAAAAATTGGTTAACACAGACAGGAACACAATAAAACAGTTACTCTTTGCACGTCCGTATGTATCGTTTGCAATAAAGATTCTCCGAATTGATCGCTGTGGTTCCAAAGCACAAAGGTTTTATTCGCAAAGTATTAGAAAGCAAAGTTTGTCATGTATACAATTACGCTGGCAACACTAACACAAGCTTCTATCAGATAGCTCTTGTTTCCAAGGCCAGAGGTGAACAATTTATACACTGTATAGTTGTAAGAAGCAGTGACATCACAAAGGGCTACAGAAAAATGAGGGGGCAGAAAGAGTGGGCTACAGAAAAACGAGGGGGGCAGAAAGAGGGTTACAGAAAAATCAGGGAGGCAGAAAAAGAGGGCTACAGAAAAATGAGGGGACAGAAAGAGGGGGTACAGAAAAATGAGCGGGAAAGAAAGAGGGCTACAGAAAAACAAGGGGGGCAGAAAGAGAGGGCTACAGAAAAACGAGGGGGGCAGAAAGAGAAGGCTACACAAAAATGAAGGGGCAGAAAGGTGAGTTCCGGCACCTTTTTTTTTTTTTTTTTTTTAAAAAGCACTGCATTTACTTATATGTATATTTCTCTCATGGAATGCAGATAAAAGTAGAATAGGATGTTGCACTACTGTATGTGCGAGAGATGCTACAAAAGTTAAAAAATGCCTCCACCCAACCTTAAAAATTCAATGTTGGATTCAATGCAATAAATTAAACATTAATTCAAAATGTTACTTACCAGGAGTCCAGAAGTTCACCAGGTCCCATGGGTGCCCTGATGTCTGCAGCATTCTGGCAATGCTCTCCTTCCTCTTGCTGTCTGCATATTGTTATTCAACAACAAGCTATCTTTAATAAAAAGCCCACCTTGGGAGCAATAAGAGCATCCCTGGATACCAGCAGACATTGGGGAACCACAGGAGGAAGATCGCAAGTAAGTCATATTTTGAATTTATATTTATACTTCTGGAACTCTACCCAATATTACATTTTCAGTTTTTAATTGGATGAACGTAAATATAAAATTTAAAAAATGTACCACCACTTATGACCAACAAGCAGCAATGCAGAACCACTGCACTCAAACCATATATTTATTACACAATGTAATTTGTAGACTATACTAGGACAGAATTCATATGCACCATAATTGCCTTTCTATTATATGTTTATGTGTACATGTTTTCTACTAATATATAAAAAGTGGCATTTGGTGATGATGGTACCTATGTGATCTTTTACATTTGTAATTCTGTCTTGCAAAAATCCTGATTTTACACTTATACACAGTCAATGTAAATTAAAATTATTAAAAGGTTTTCAGAAAAAATGTGGTTCCGTGTTTCTTATAGATTGTAATTGCTTACCTAATTTTGTAATTATGGTAATGGTAAAAAATAGATAAAAGGAGTAAAATGTACTTATCTCAGACAAATTCAGAGAGGTACTAACATGGAAAATTTAGGAATTGCGTTAAACCAAATAGTGCTAGAAAAGAAACTAAACTGAGACTCTGCCTATACACACAATGCAAAGGAGATAAGTCCTTATGTGCTAATATAAAGAACCACAGAGGGTACAACAGTAGACGTTGCAGCACTAAGCACTCTTCCTCTCTCTCCTCCTGCTGCACTATTCTCTGTCAGATTTTGTAGACAGGAATAACCCATCAATACTCTGCCCTCAGCATGCTGTGAGGGACGGTCCCCAGAAGGTGCACAATATTTCAAATGGTCAAAAGCAGATGTCACACTCAATGAATCTCCCACCCAGAAATAAATAATATTGTTCTCTTTCTTTCACAAGAAATAAAAACAAGCGGTGACGTCGTAATGTTGTGAAAATTAGTTTTTAGAAAGCTATTAGCCTTTGCTTTGTTCAAGGGTCGTCAGTTAGTCACAGACAGGAGCAATTTATTAATATTTCTACATAGTGGAAATGTCATCCACGTATAAACATGTCTAGTTGACTGTGTGTTAAAAAAACAAAATAACTTTTCTAACTATCCTTTTACCCCTCCTGTAAAACTACAAGGGGGGAGGTCAATGGCTGAAAATGAAACGTACTAGGAGCAGGTGCCAAATTATGTAGATTCTACAACAGTGGCCTCCTAACTGTGGGACAGTTAGAGACATAAATTCTACTTCAGTGTCAGTCAAACTTTTCTTTTATAGCTTATATTGACAGACTAATGCATCCAACCAGAAGATTGGTATTGTAACACTCCTGCTGACATAAGTGGTTTAGAACTGAACATAAAAGAATATAACATTGGAGCAACCTGAAATCTAGCACAATGCTTATGGAGCATATATATAATCAAATCACCATCATGAACTCAAAAAGTGCACCCACCTTGAGTAGGTACCAAATTTGCACTTGGTAAGGAACATATTTCAAAGATGCGTGCAACCCAAACTAAGCCACATCTCAAAGGGGTATACTTAACTTGGGTCTGTACTTGCATGTGATTGCCACTAATACACTTTTCCAAGTTCAAGGGGCCTCAAGCATCCGATACTTGCAGCTCAAAATACTGGCGCATGTTGTGCAAATAGGTTTACATATAGTGCAAAGTTACACAACCCAAATGCACTATGTACAATTCTAGTTCATCCCCACAGGTGGCAACTCTGTACATTTGTTTTTGAACCAGATTTTGCTCTGTACATTAGTTGCGGCACTATATATGGTTCTGAATATTAGTTGTGGTGCCAGAAATGTATCAGCATATTCATCTTGGTGACAAACATTACTCTGCGTATTAGTCCCAGCCCCAAATACGTCTCTTAACGTAAGTCTTGGCACCAAGAATGGCTGTGCATATTAGTCATGACACCAGGGGATAAATGTATCATACTCCGGTTTTGTGAAGTCGCCGGAAATCGGTGAGATGACAGAAAGGGAAACTTGCCTTTACAAGGCAGCGCCGCTTTAAATTTTAGCTGTTATCTCGCTGATTTCCGGCGACTTCACAAAACCGGAGTATGATACATTTACCCCCAGATATAGCTTCACATCTCACACACTTGATTTAAGGACTTTATTAAACTGGTAGAGGTTTTTTACATGCTATAAGATTACCTTGTACCTTGCATCTCACATCTCACCCATTTTTTTTTAACTTCCGTCAAAAAGAGTCTTTTGTTTTTGTGCTTACTATTAAAATACAGTACACATATAATCAAAAATGCAAATTTTTCCCTCTTAATAATCAATTCTTGTGATACATGCAGCCTGATATCATCACACACAAGTGTCAGATTAGTTTGGAATCAATATATTAGACCGTTGAAGGCCTGTAGTGTAGTGTAATTTTTGTGTAGAACAAGGATGAATAAAGACAGTAAGCATATGGTGTGTTTTTGGTAATATATGTATGTTACAATATGTAAGTAACAGGAAGTCCATAAATGCTGGTATAAATTTATACATATATAATATATAGAAATGTAAAAACTAACTATTAATTTAGCATGTAAAAAATTAATTTAATTTATTTTTATTAAGACAATTTCATACTGCAGAGACCATGGAAAAACATCAACAATTATAGTACAGAGAGTTGTAATATAATGTAACCCCCTGTCACTGTGTGTAATGTGGGGTGCAAAGGGTACACAGTGCACCTCCTTCTCAAGCCCTGGCTAGCTGATGGGCATGGGTGTAAATGATCAGGGGGTCCCTGCACATGCAGGTGTTTCTTTGTAGTTAGTGGGACACAGGTAATGTCACTTTGTAATGCAGTGTAAGTCACAATAATTTGGGCGCCAGACCATCTCTATGATAAACTGAACTTTTATTTACACTCCTCTTCCTCCAGCACGATAATCATAATGGTTGCAGCAATAAAGAAAAATATATACAACTCCTCACTCTCTCCAGCACAGTTCTTAATGTTATCCAGATGTTAAATAACATAATTTACATGTCTCTTGCACTCCATACTCACTGCAGATCACCCTCCTCTGCAAGGGCACTCACATGGATGCTAATAGGCAGACAGCTTCTCCATGCAGCTCTGACACACTCTGTGTACCTCTCAACTGCAGCTCATCCCTCCTCTGCGGGGATGATGTCTCCTGTGCTCTGACACGTCACTCTGTGCGCTCTCAGCCTCAGGATCTGACACTACAGCTATCTTGCCTCTTGTAGCAGCCCTCACTCCAGGGCCTCTTCCTTGCGAAGTGTCCCCCTTATGGGTTATCTATAGTGGCATGGAGTTCTCCCCCTCATCCAGGGCACACATTCCTTGCCCTGGCTCAGTCACCACGCTCAGACTTCCAGGGCAATGCTGGGGAAGCCTGGGAGCTTACACCCCAGGTCCTCAGCTACATCTCTCCTCTCCTCTGTCTCTAATGTCCCCCCAGTCTCTGTCTCCCTCCCTCTCTATTCCTATCCCCCCTTAATGACAGCCCCTCCTTCCTTTCACTCAGTCTCACAGGCTGGGCTGGGTTATCACCATGGTAACCAGTTTATGTAACTTCTTATAAACTTCTAGCTTACCCTCTAGGTGACCCCTCCTGTATTCACTGAAGTGCAGGGTTTTACTAGAACACCACTAGGGGGGTGTTACATTCTCCCCCGATTAGCTGGGCACCCTAAACTACATCTAGTGGGGCTGCCTAGCTAATCTCACTCACACCTAACTCACATATAAACACACATGTAAACAATTTCTACATCACTTTTGCATGCAAAATCACAATGTAAAGTGAACACAGCATAGCAATACAGTGGCAGTATGAATATAAACACATTTCACATTGCATACCCCACAACACCCCCAATGGATGTAAACATGTGAGTCACAGGTGTCCTGTTTTTTTCCCAATGTACCTTCAAATGTGCCTTAATGCCAAAGCAATGTAGCACCTGCCCTTGCCTGCCCATGTCTCCCCCCTCCTGGGTCAAAAAGAGACAGGTGGCTCTCGTGGGCCCCTCCCAACAAATACTTCTCAGCAATATATGCAGTGGTGGCATTTGACCAGCGAGGTTGCTTTCCCCCCTTTCTCTCCAACGTGGACGATCTGCCTTTCTTTGCTCCCCCTAATCCTCCAAAAGGGCAATATACAGATGTCACTTGCACAGCCTGCGTCTCTTTGCTTCTCCAAATCCTCAGGAAAGGCAATATACAGACTGCATTGTAATTACACTTCACACGTTGAACCTTTTCTTCTTTTGCTTCCCACTCAGCTGGGTTAAGTGGCACTACAAGTCCCAGCAACAAGCACACTGCTGCTCCATATACTGTCCTGGACAGAACTACTCAGCAAACAACTTGCTTTACCCTCTCCTCATTACCCTTGGTCTCTGTTGGTACCTAGAGATGGTCAGACATGGTGCCCCAAGGGTGTTGCTTCGGCTGGGTACACTGCACTCAGTCCCTGTGTCCTGCAAGCACTTTCTCCATCTGTTGTGCTCGAGCCCCACGTTGGGCGCCATTATGTAACCCCCTGTCACTGTGTGTAATGTGGTGTGCAAATGGTACACAGTGCACCTCCTTCTCAAGCCCTGGCTAGCTGATGGGCATGGGTGTAAATGAACAGGGGGTCCCTGCACATGCAGGTGTTTCTTTGTAGTTAGTGGGACACAGGTAATGTCACTTTGTAATGCAGTGTAAAAGTCACAATAATTTGGGCGCCAGACCATCTCTATGATAAACTGAACTTTTATTTACACTCCTCTTCCTCCAGCACGATAATCATAATGGTTGCAGCAATAAAGAAAAATATATACAGCTCCTCACTCTCTCCAGCACAGTTCTTAATGTTATCCAGATGTTAAATAACATAATTTACATGTCTCTTGCACTCCATACTCACTGCAGATCACCCTCCTCTGCAGGGGCACTCACATGGATGCTAATAGGCAGGCAGCTTCTCCTCCATGCAGCTCTGACACACTCTGTGTACCTCTCAACTGCAGCTCATCCCTCCTCTGCGGGGATGATGTCTCCTGTGCTCTGACACGTCACTCTGTGTACTCTCAGCCTCAGGATCTGACACTACCGCTACCTTGCCTCTTGTAGCAGCCCTCACTCCAGGGCCTCTTCCATGCGAAGTGTCCCCCTCTCTCTTGGGTTATCTATAGTGGCATGGAGTTCTCCCCCTCATCCAGGGCACACATTCCTTGCCCTGGCTCAGTCACCACACTCAGACTTCCAGGGCAATGCTTGGGGGAGCCTGGGAGCTTCCACCCCAGGTCCCCAGCTACATTTCTCCTCTCCTCTGTCTCTAATGTCCCCCCCAGTCTCTGTCTCCTTCCCTCTCTATTCCTATCCCCCCTTAATGACAGCCCCTCCTTCCTTTCACTCAGTCTCACAGGCTGGGCTGGGTTATCACCATGGTAACCGGTTTATGTAACTTTTTATAAACTTCTAGCTTACCCTCTAGGGGACCCCTCCTGTATTCACTGAAGTGCAGGGTTTTACTAGAACACCACTAGGGGGGGTGTTACAATAAGATCGTACATACAGAGATCTAAAAGAAAGCACATCACATTCCAATGGTTCTGCTTTATAAAGTAGTTGTAGGAGGGTAACATGACGGGATGAAGAAAGGAATCTACACCCGTACAAATGGCTGCAGTAGTCATTGGGACCCAGGACATCCAATGAATTGAATCGTTGAACTGGGTTAATAAAAGAGAGAAGAGAAGTTAAATTGGGATAGCCACAAGCTCCACATTACTGTAAAAGATTTTCTGGTCTAGCAAATAATGCTCATTTTATATTCCTTGCAGATAACTTTAAAAGTGACAGGGAGTAGGATTTTTTCACTTGGACACATTTAAGCACTTGGCTGTCGAGCAAATATGTTTAAATAGTTTGTTGGTGTGCAGAGCCGGACTAGTAATGGGCCTGATGAAGCTGCAGCTCCAGGCCTCCACATTGAAATAGGTCCAGAAAGATCAGTGCCTAATATATGTATTATATATATTTGTCACTGTTTAGCTTATGGAGCCTTCTTCTGCATCAATATTATATCAGTATTATACTCCTGCCAGCCTTTCTTACACAGTGGTAGGCCCAACCCCAGCTCCATGACTAATCTAGGTATGTTACATGGGGTGGAGTCTAGGGCTGGGGGTTGCTCCACCCCTCTCCCCAACTCCTTGTTGCCTGCCTCCTCCCTGCTCCTTATGGTCTGTCTCTGCTGCTTCCTAATGGCTGCCTCCTTATTCTTAGCTGTCTGCTTTCCTCACACCTCCCCAATGGTTACCTCTTCCTTACTCCACCTCAGAGGCCACAGACAGTAGATTGCCTCAGGCAGCTTTATACTTGCTAATGCAAGTACTAGAACAGCAAGGAAGCAGACACATGAGTACTACATTGAGCATCTCAGGACAGAAGAAGGTAAGTCGTTGGTTCTCTTAGTTCAATGTGGGAAGATAGATATTAATTTATAAGTGTGTGAGTGAGGGGCTATTAATATAATAAGCAGGGTAAGGGGTTTTATTGATGGGGTGGTGGTAGAAGATATTTATTGCTGGGGTGATGGTTTGGGCTACTGCCTACTGATTTAACGTCAGCTGACAGGGCTATTATGTAATGCTGGGTGGTTTCTGAATGTGGGATAAGTTGGGGCAATGAGACCTAATTATCAAGTGATGGGCTGAGGGGGGAACCCTCTCTATTAAATGTGCATGTTAATTTAATGTTGGGACTGTTTAGAGAAAGTAGTTGTATTTATTAAATGTGAAAGCTAATAACTTAATGTCAAGGCTGAGTGGGGTAAAATAGGCCTATTTATTACATGTGAATGCTGTTAATCTAATGTGTGGATTGATTATGGAACAATAAGTATGATCCCCTGCTGCTGTGTGTGGTTATGGGGAGCATGGGCAAGCACCTGTGTTCCTCTTCTGCCCTGACTAGCTCTTTGTTGTGGGCATGCATCGCCAGAGGGCCGCTGCCCATGTGGGGCTTATGAAAATGCCTGTTATGTTTGAACACAGGTGTCATAGCGTGATGGGGGAGTGTAACAGAAATAACATTAAGTTGAGAGCCATACTATCTCTATTGCAAAATATAACTCTTTATTTGCACGCTTGCTCCACTCCAGCACAATGCTTTCATTGCAAATAATATAGTAAATATGTACTCCTGCCGCCTATCCAGATATGGTTACAGCATACATTTCCTCACTCCTCCAGCACAGTTCTTAAGTATGTCTCAAAATGCAAATAAGATAGTTCATATCTGTTCTCTCTACTGCACCTCTCGTAGACTGTTAGTGTAGTTACAGTCACAGAATAAACAGTTTAATTGTATAACATCATTGTTACATTACATACCAAGTTCTCCTGGTCACAATAGTTGTACAGCTACCCACAGTTCAGCCTGTCCCTGCTCTCTTTCTGCATGCACACTTTAGGCTGTCTCATCTGCATCCTGCACATGCAGGCTTCTTACACTCCTCAGCTGGATCTCACCTCGCACTTCAGAGGAACCACTTGGATGCTGACATTTAAAACATTTCTCACATCTGGGGTCACAAGGTTCTTCTATGCAGCTCTGATACACTTTCCAGAAGGTGAATACAAACTATGTCTTTTCTAAATAGGACTCCATCTTTCCAGGATCCAGCTAAGCAGCAACTGAGGTTAAGACGGTGGCTCAGTGGTTAGCACTTCTGCCTCATTGTATTGGGGCCATGCGTTCAATTCCCAACCATGGTCTTATCTGTGTGGAGTTTGTATGCTTCAAATTCAGGACAGTTGGCAGACTGTCCTGCTCTCTCCTACCTGTCTTGTCAACACTTGTGGCTGCTGGTGTCTTTAGATCAGTTGCTGCTTGTCTGGATCCTGGAATGTTGGGGGATCTATTTTGAAAAAAAAAATGGGTACATGATATTTAGAAAACTCCAACCAGCACCGCTGTTAAATCAATATAGCACCCACATTTAAAAATTAGGCTTCACTCCAGCCCCAACATTAAAATAATAGTAATCCCATTTAATAAATAAACCTATTTCCCGCCCTACATACAGGCCCAGCAATAAATTAATAGTATTTACATTTCATAAATATACTTATATCCTGCAACCATAACTGCCATTAAATTCATAGTCACATTTAATAAAGAGACCTCATTCTCCACAAACTCACCCCCACATTCAATAGCCCCCAAACCAACCCATCTTAAAATTAATAGTCCCCATTATTACATTGCCCCACCATTACCCCACAAACAAAATAGCACCCTTTAATTAGCCACCATCTACCTCACACACACTACATTGCCAAAAAACTCCCTGTGCCATCACACACACATTACTGTGTCCCTTCATCATTACCACGCTGTGCCTCCTTATGATCACACTGTGCCCCTTCATCACAACCACGCTATGCCCCCTTATAATCGCACTACGCCCTCCATGCTGCTTTTCCCCACTTCATCACACTCTGCCATGCTTCTTTTGCCCCTCTTCACACTCTGCCATGCTGATTTTGCCTCTCATCATCACCCTGTGCCATGCTGCCCCCTTCTTCATCCCCTTGTGCCTTGTACCTCTCCCCCACTTCTTCATCCACCTGTGCCTTTTATCTCTCACCCCCTTTCTTCATCCCCCTGTGCCTTTTATCTCCCCTCCCCTTTCTTCATCCCCCTGTGCCTTGTATCTCCCCCCTTTTCTTCACTTTCTTCATCCCCCTGTGCCTCTCTGCGTTCCTCCACTCTTTTACTTACTTCTGTATTGCCTTCTTGTTAGGAACTCCTCCAGCTGGTACAACAAAACCCGGAGTCTACTCCGAAAGCCTGGTGTTCACTGGAGCCCCTAGTGGTGGGGACAGACTTGGCCGCAGGCTAACAGAGGGTCGAGAGTTGTGTACCGGCTAAGGAGAACCCAGGGATGATGGCGGACAGCAGCGTGGGGTTCAGGCAGGGTTGATGCCGGCAGCAGGCAGCGTATCCACAGAGCAAACCAAGGTCAGAGGTCACAGGCACAGGTTCGGAATCCAGGGACAGGCGAAAGATCAGGGACACTAGCAGAGAAGCAAATCTGGGTTCAGGCAATTGGTCAGGGTCAGAAGCACAGGTTCAAAGTCCAGGAACAAGCAAGGGTCATACACGGGAGATCTATCTTAGGTTAAACACCAAGCACAGAGATAAAGTAGCAGGCAGCAGAACTGTAAACAGGACGCTATAACCGGCAGTGAGGCTCAGTCCTCACTGCCTTAAATAATCCAAGTAGCCAATCAGGGAAGAGCCCTTACAAGTATTCAGAGGAGTGGCCAAATAGATAGATTGCTGGTGGGCAATAGTAATGCAGTGTTCAGCTGCATAACAAATAATCCACCCACTTCCTTCTAAACACCTAGATAGCCATGATTGGCTATCACCTAACTAGCCCTGCGCGCGCGCGCCCGCCTATTGGCCAGCTGGCTGGGCTTTGCGTCAGGGAGCCTGGAGCGTCCCGGTTGTTGCGCAGGCAACCGGGACGTGGAAACCGGAAGTGACATCCCGGTCGTCATAGTGACGGCCGGGACGCCAGCAGGGGACCCCAGAGAGTCGCTGCGGCCACGGGCACCGCCGCGACTGCTAACACTTCTTTCATCTTTATTTTCTTTTCTTCTCTTTTCTCTCCTCTCTCTTCCGTGCGCCGCTCCCCACTGAAAGTCGGGCGTGACGTGATGACGTCACGCGCAAAATTCTGTGCAAACAGGAGGGGGGAAGAGGGACGCCGGCGCCGCGATCATGTGAGTATACAAATACTCACATGATCACTATGCAGGGTACCGGACCGGCCCGTACAGCCATCGTGCCTTCTGGCAAATGCCAGAAGTGCTAGTTGGCCAGTCCGCCCTGTTTCTTCATGAAATATTTCCAGCACATCACACTTGAACACAGGCTTTAAATTTTGAGCAGGTAAGTGTGTTGTCACAGGGTTCAATGATTTGTAAGACACCTGCATTTTACAAACAGATTTAAGATGCATAAGCTGGGGATAACACAATGTCTAAGGTAAACAGACTATAACCCAGAGACAGGTGGTATCTACAAGGGCTCCCATTTGCAAACTTGGCCTTGGGTATCAAAGTATCTAATATTTGTATTTGTGCAGCAAATGAACACAGGTTACACGGCTGTATAATAAATGTTTTGTACACTGCCCACTACTTATCAGGTTACAGGTCCATAGGTTGCACAGTCTTATAATAAATGTGTTGCATACCACCCACTACTTACCAGGTTACAGTCCTATAGGTTACACGGCCGTACAATAAACATGTTATACACCACCCACTACTTACCAGGTTACAAGCCTATAGGTTACCTGGTTTTATAATAAAGGTATATATTACCCACTACTTATCAGGGTACGGCCAATTGTGTTCCTGTTGCTGCATTCTGCCTCCAGTTATATTCTACAACCTTGGAATTTCCTCAACTCCGACTCTGCCTTAACCCTTTGCCTTATTGTCTTACTGTGTACCGAACCTGGCTACTGTTGACCATTCTTTCTTATATAATCTTCTGTGGCCTGCCTTCCTTCTTGCCACTGGGCTCCTATTCAGTCTCCGGAACGTTACAGAATAATACGGCCCAAAAACGGAGTCAGCAGGAGGAACTTTGCTAAATACTCTGAAAAAAAGAAATAAAATAG
The DNA here is from genome assembly GCF_038048845.1 of Mixophyes fleayi. Taxonomy (NCBI): domain Eukaryota; kingdom Metazoa; phylum Chordata; class Amphibia; order Anura; family Limnodynastidae; genus Mixophyes; species Mixophyes fleayi. Next base: position 55,140,142 of record NC_134409.1, on the reverse strand, counting down.
TTGCAAGAGTTTGCCTGCATTTCTCAGAACAAGATCAGAGAACTAGAAACCCTTGCTAAGACTCAGCAAGAACAAATAGCTAAATTGCAGGAAGATTTAAAAAATAATGATGCTGTTGCTGCATAAATTTCTCATCCACCATTGCCTGCAAAATTCAGTGGTGATTATAGAGAGGCCTCCTAAATCAGTGCAGCATTTATTCTTAGATGCAAACTACAAAGTTCAATAATGATAGAATGAGATCTTCTTCATAATTAATCTTCTGACTGGGGACGCCATGACCTGGTCTCACCTTATGTTGAGCAAGACTGCGTCTTCCTGCAATATCTAAACTCTTTTACCTCTGATATAGGTCAAGTTTTTGCAGTCTGACCATGCTTGACTTGGGTGCTGGTGGCAATTTCATGGATATCACCTTTACATAGGAAAACCATATTGAGTCAAGGAGGTAAATGTATCAAGCTGAGAGTTTTTCGGCGGGATTGAAAAATCAATCAGATTCTAGTTAATAAATAAATGGTAATAATAATTAATAATAATAATAGTTATCATTTATTTAGTACATTCTACAAATGACAGCTAGAATTTGATTGGTTGCTATAGACAACATCTCCACTTTTTAAACCCACTAAAAAACTCTCAGCTTGATACATTTACCCCAAGGATTAAACATGCTCCTGTGAATTTGGAGACTGTAGATGGATCCCCTTTGTCTTCTCGGCCAGTAACTCATGAAACCATCCAGCTCCAAATGACTATAGAAGCAGGGCATTATGAAGCTATAAGCTTTCATTTGATTCCTTCACCTAAATTTCCCATCATTTTGGGAATACCCTGGCTGTTTATTCATAATCCTTCTGTCAACTGGGAAACTTGCAAATTACCCTTCCCTTTTGAGCATTACAAATTAAACTGCCAATCTGGAACTGTGGTATCTGAGGTTCAGCAGGTCACTGAACTTTCTGCTAAAGATTTGAAATTGCCTCCACAATTCAGTGAATTTTGACATCTCTGTGATAAAAAGAATGCAGATGTATTACCTCCCCATCGCTCTTATGACTGTCCTATTGAGCTGTTACTGGTTCATCAATACCTTTTGGGCGGCTTTATTCTCTGTCCGAACCAGAGTTAAAAGTCCTGCGGGAATTTTCTGATGAAAACTTAAAGAAGTCATCATTCGCCATTCTATTTTTTCTGGTGCAGCCTTATTTTTTGTTGAAAAGAAAGCCTCTACCCTTCGTCCCTGTACTGACTATAGGGAATCAGAATTGTTATCAACTCCCCTTAACTCCTGAATTGTTTGCTAGGCTACAGAAGGCATAGCTCTTTACAAATTTGATTAACATGGAGCACACAATCTTGTCCATATTTGATCTAGGGATAAGTGGAAAAATGCCTTCTGGACAAGATATGGACATTGAGTCTCTGGTCATGCCTTTCAATCTATGTGATGCCTCTGCAACTTTACAGCATTTCATCAATGATATCTTAAGAGATCTATTAGATTAATTTGTTGTCGCCCATCTGGATGACATTCTTATATTCTCCGATAATCTGGAGGAACATTTCAAACATGTCTGTACTGTACTTGAAAGACTTCAGAAGAACCAATTGTATATCAAATTGGACAAGTGTGAATTTGAACAAGCTAAAATCCAATTCTTAGGATATATAATTTCCCTTGGTGGTCTGAGCATGGGTCCCAATAAGACTGATGCAGTCGTTAACTGGTGTGTACCTAAAAATGAAAAGGAAGTACAACGGTTTATTGGTTTTGCAAATTTCTACCGGAAATTCAAAAGAAACTTTTCAGGAATAATTTCTCCTATTATGCAACTTACCAAAAAGGGTGTTTGAATGGTCACCTAAAGCGCAAGTAGCTTTTACCTGACTTAAGACTCTAATTTTGATACATTCAGATCCTGAATTACCCATTGTTGTCGAAATTGATGCCTCTGATTCCACAGTGGGAGAAATTCTTTCTCAACATATAGGTGAGAAGATGTTCTTACTTTGTTTGCCAGATGACATCAGCAGAGAAAATTTATGATATTGGAAAGAAAGAATTACTAACTACAAATGTGCTTTTCACGTTGAAAGGGTCTGGAGAGTGCCTGTACGATCTGCTTGAATTGGTGCTACCCCCCAAGCGGCATGGAGTCTAATGAAGGAGGAAGTATTCGCCAGGGACCCCTGCAAGGGAGTTTGGAGTTTGCGGCTCCCCAACCGCAGGTTTCGGTTCTCTTAGGAGGTGACGATCGAGAACCAGATGAGATCTACCTGCCTCCAGCGTTCCCAGTGTTCCTGTATGCTTTGCCTGTTTTTGATATATTCCTGCCTGCGACCCTTGTGACCTGGACCGCTTCAACTACCCTTTTGGATCTCCCTATTGTACTGAGCTTCCAAGAATGTTACTGACCCGGATTGTCTCACCTTCCCTCCGGATACTCCTTGTGTACCTTCATTGCCAGCACAGTTACCGACCCGGCTTGTCTGATAACTTTTGTCTCGTGCTTCACTATCTGACTCGTGGAAGGACCGCGACCTGCGTGTCTCCTGCGGCTGAGTCCATACCTCCTTGCCGGGGTCCCTGGTGAACACCAGGGACACGTTAGACTCCGCACCTTCTCTCGAGTAGTGCCAACAATAGCAGGTACGCAACACATAGTCGTGACAGTATACTCTGGCCATGACTACGGAAGGGTCTGGTGAACCCTCAGCCCGGGACTCACTTCTTCACTTGGCTCAGCGGGTAGAACAACAAGAAGCAGCCCAAGCACACCTCCTACAGTGTGTACAAGGTATCGCTACCCCGCTTTGATGCTTTACAGGGCTCTCTGCCTGCTACCCCAGCCATAACCTCCTCCACGACTGCATCTTCTAGTGTGGTTACAGTCTCCGCGGCGTTCTCCAGCCTGCGCATTCTGGCTCCCGAGAAGTACGATGGTGATCCTAAGAGGTGCAGGGGTTTTATAACCAATGCTCCATTCAATTTGAATGTAACTTTGGAGCATTCCCTTCAGAACGCACCAAGGTGGCGTTCATTAGCTTCCTCCTGAGTGGTCAAGCACTTGCCTGGGCCTCTCCCCTGTGGGAACGAGGGGATCCTCTTCTTAGCAACACCACCTCCTTTTTTGAAGCCTTTAGGAGAATCTTTGATGATCCTGGGAGAGTAGCATCTGCGGCTACCAGTCTGCTGAGTGTTCGTCAAGGTAACCTGTCTGTGGGACAATATGCAATTCAGTTCCGGACTTTGGCATCTGAACTGAAGTTGAACAACGAGGCATTGATGGCAACATTTTGCAAGGTCTAGTTGATCGGATCAAAGACGAACTAGTTTCCCGGGATCTTCTTTCTGATCTTGATACCCTTATTGCTCTTTGTATCAAGGTAGACCTGCGTTATCAAGAACGAAGCAAGAATGTCCCATTACCAAGCGGATTGTACCTCGTCTAGCTCCACATTTCCAAAACCCGGTTCTGCCCATGGATGAACCCATGCAAGTTGGATGTTCTCGATTATCTCCGGAGGAAAGGGAAAGGCGGTTCAAGCAACATTTCTGCCTTTACTGTGGAGATTCCGGACACCTTCTCAGAGTCTGCCCCAAGAGACCGGGAAACCCGTCCTCCTAAACGGTGGCAGGGAGGCCATTTTAGGAGAATCCACAGTTGCTCCCTATTCCAAACATACCCCAGAACTTCTTATGGCAGTCACCCTGAGCACCCCTAAAAGTTCCTTCTCCATTACGACCTTTGTGGATTCCGGCTCCTCCGGGAACTTCATATCTGCCACTCTTGGCAGATTCTCTCTTCTGGGCTCCAAATTCCTGTACTTCCTTTGCCTCAACCGTTGTCTATAACGGCAGTGGATGGTAACCGCGACGTCAGCGGTTCCATCTCCTCCATCACTTCTCCAATTCGGTTGATGGTTAGAGCTCTTCATAGCGATATGATTCAGATCTTGGTGTTGCCTAAATTCATTAATCCTCTGATCTTGGGACTACCTTGGTTACGAATGCATTCACCACAGATGGATTGGGATCGTGCTGAGGTTACTCGATGGGTTCAGAATGTCATCACAAATGCTTGTCCAGAATTCGTTCTCCCGGATCTTGATGCTCATTCTACAGTTATTGAGTCTGTCCTTCCGGTGGCCTATGCCGAGTTTCAGGACGTGTTCAGCAAGACCGAAGTTGAGACCCTACCCCCCCATCGTCCCTGGGACTGTTCCATTATTCTGTAACCTGATCAACCTATACCCAAAGGGCGAACTTATCCTTTGTCCCGTCCTTAGACCTTGGCGATGTCTCAATATGGCACCGCAAATCTGAAATGTGGGTTCATTCGCAAGTCCACTTCTCCTGCTGGGGCCGGATTCTTCTTTGTCAAGAAAAAAGACAGGTCCCTCCACCCGTGTATTGACCATCATCCCCTTAATCGCATTACAGTCAAGAATCGTTATCCTTACCCCTTATCTCCGATCTCTTTGACAGAATCAGTGGGGCTGGAATTTTCACCAAATTAGACCTTCGAGGGGCCTACAACTTGATTCGCATTAAAAAGGGGGACGAATGGAAGACGGCCTTCAAAACCAGAGATGGCTATTTCGAGTACTTGGTAATGCCCTTTGGCCTTTGCAATGCCCCTGCCATCTTTCAGACTTTTGTCAATGACATCTTTCAAGATCTGCTGTACACCTCTGTAGTGGTCTATTTGGACAATATTCTAGTGTTCTCTAAAGACCTGAGTTCTCACCAGGAACAAGTGAAGGAAGTCTTATGTAGACTACGCGAATATCATCTCTATTGCAAACTGGAGAAATGTGTCTTTGAAGTATCCCAAGTACCCTTCCTTGTTTTTATTGTATCTGGCTCAGGACTACAGATGGATCCCACCAAGGTGTCGGCTATCTTGGATTGGCCTCAACCGTAGGGTCTCAAAGCAATTCAGAGATTCATCGGCTTTGCTAACTATTATCGGCAGTTCATTCAAGATTTTTCCTCCATTATCGCTTCATTTACAGCGCTAACTAGGAAATTTGCCAACCCTAAGATCTGGTCTCCAGAAGCCATCTCTGCCTTTGCTACCCTAAAGAAAGCATTTTCCTCGGCTTCAGTTCTCTCCCAGCCAGACAAGAAACAACCTTTCTTTGTGGAAGTTGATGCCTCTTCAGTGGGCATTGGTGCCGTGTTATTCCAAAAGACGTCATCGGGTACTCATTCCCCATGCAGGTTTTTCTCCAGACGATTCCTCCCTAGTGAGATCAACTATGGAATTGGAGACAAAGAACTCCTCGCTATTAAAGCTGCACTTGAAGAATGGTGTAATTTACTGGAGGGCGCATTCGTGAAGCTCGCTTTTTAAATCCTTGGCAAGTCCGCTGGGCATCCTTCTTTGCTCGCTTCAACATGACTCTTACATTCTGTCCAGGTGCTAAAAACGGTCACAATTTCTTCTTTGGGCAGAGTTTTTGCACAATCAGCACGTCCACGAATCCACCGGCTTCTCCCCATTCTTTATTGTGACCGGGATACATCCTACTATGCTGGATCCCTTCCCTATTTCCTCCTCCTCAGTTCCAGCGGTGGACACACTCTATCGAGAATTTTCCCTTATCTGGGCCCTGCAGAAAGCTACACAGCACCACAAGACTTTTGCGGATTGTCACCGAAGACCTACTCCTCTATTGAGAGTAGGGGACCAAGTATGGCTGTCTACTAAAGACTTGCAACTAAAAGTACTGTCTATGAAGATGGCTCCACGTTTCATCGGTCCCTATACCATCACACAGGTCATCAACTCTGTCTATGTCAAACTAAAGCTACCTGCTTCATTACGATGCCACAACACCTTGCATGTGTCCTTACTTCGACCGCTGGTGCTCAACAAATTCTTTTTACCTCCATCTCGACCCCCTCTGGTTCAATCTTCCTCGGGAACAGAGTTTGAGATCAGCCAAATCCTGGATTCCTGTATCCATTATGGCCGGCAGCAATTCCTTGTTCATTGGATGGGATTTGGTCCTAAAGAGAGATCTTGGGTGGACAAACCGGATATTCATGCCCCGCTTCTACTCAAAAGATTTCTCCAACAGGGGGAAGGAGGAGGTGGGTATACTGTCAGGCGCCGTCCCATGATCTCCCCGGGATGGTCGCCTGTGCTGCCTTCCAGCGCATCTGGTTGCCTAGCAACCAGGCATGTCACTTCCGGCCACCGCGCACATGCGCACGTCCCGTTGGCAACGGGTCACTACTCTCTCCTTTCCCCGTCGCTAGTTATGACAGCGCCGCTGCGCTGCTCCCCATTGGGCTACCTATTTAAGCACCTCCTGGCCCTCCTACCTGTGCTAGAATATCAGGTCTCTACCTGCCTCCAGCGTTCCCAGTGTTCCTGTATCCTTTGCCTGTTTTTGATATATTCCTGCCTGCCTGTGACCCTTGTGACCCGGACCGCTTCGACTACCCCTTTTGGATCTCCTTATTGTACTGCACTTCCAAGAACGTTACCGACCTGGCTTGTCTCACCTTCCCTCCGGTTACTCCTTGTGAACCTTCATTGCCAGCACAGTTACCGACCCGACTTGTCTGACAACTCTTCTCTCGTGCTTCGCTATCTGACTCGTGGAAGGACCGTAACCTGCGTTCATACCTCCTTGCGGGGGTCCTTGGTGAACCAGGGGCACATTAGACTCTGCACCTTCTCTCGAGTAGTGCCAAAGATAGCAGGTATGCAACACATAGTCGTGACAGTCCTAATCAGCATGTCAATTCATGTGTACACACTGTACAAGTTTTACAAGACTTACCTCCAGATGTGTGCTCTTCAACTGTCATAACCATCGACTGAAAAGATTTTGACTCTGTAATCTCTATGGAGATCTGCACTGCCTACACTGCTGGTTGTGAGTGCATACACACTGCAGAATTGGAATGACACGGTTAGATTGTTTACAGAAATTTTTAGTCCATTTATAAAATCAAATCAAACAATATGCTTTGGTACGATGGAACATGATCATTGGAGTGTACACACTAATGCAATAATGGGGCAAACAGTCTTTTATCGTGTGAATGGTACGAAAATCTGCTGAAAAACTTGTAGTGTGTACCCAGCCTTACTCTGTGTTCTACCTTAGTTTCACTGATCTCCTGATGTTCCTGCATGTTTTAGCTCCTTCCCTTGCCTTCCTATAAAAGCCTGGCCTGTTCCTGTGTTCCTTGCCAGATTATTGCGCTCCTGACAGTAATCTTGTTCCTATTCCTGTTGCTGCATTCTGCCTACAATTATCTACTACATGTGTATCGACCTCGAATTGTCCTCAACTACACCTCTGCCTAAACCCTTCACCTTATTGTCTTACTGTGTACTGAACCCAGCTACTGTTGACCATCCTTATATAATCCTCTTGTGGCCTGCCTTATTCTTGCCACTTGTCTCCTTGCTGCCCCTTTCTTCTCATTTACTGGATGTATAAGTACCTCACCAGCCCTAGTGCCTGAGTATTATTTGTTGCTTGTAGGCTCCTGTGGATATTCCTCTTCATATTGGATTGCTGGTCTGGTTCTGACCTCTGTCTGCCCCCCTGACTTTGATTCTGCTCTTCACAATTTTGGCTAATAGTCTCGCTCCTGGTACAACCTGGGCTGTTCCTGTCTACCTCTTTGGATTCTTCTTCGATACATATTTTGTCTGCATTGGTTCTGATCCATCTTGTTCATCTCCTCTATGTTTACTCACCAGTTACATCGCTAAGAACTGTCTACGTCTCACGCAGGCTAGCCCATATCTCCTTGTGGGTCTCCCTGGTGAACACCGGGGTATTGTTAGACTCCACACCTTGCAATACAGTTGGGACAATCTCAGGAGGTACCTATCTTGGAAATTATTGTGACATAGGCATGTACAAAAGAATTTGCTTTCATTCAATAATGATTCAATTAGAGGAATCCAAAATCAACTCATTGTCAGTTGCCGCCCCTGTGCTCTACCGTCCGCACAGAGACGGACGCCTTCTCAGCTCCCGGAAGTTGCGTTTGGTTGCGAGGCAACCAGATGCACCAGACCAGGTCAGCCGGCAGGTCCTTCTGCACAGGAATGTCCCATTGCTAGGCAACAGGAAGCTACTCGGCACCCGGTGTCGGCCGCTGACATCAACCCTGCCGGTAATCCTTTACATTCATTATTTAAAGAAGGCTCTGGCACCACTAGGGTGACAAAGTATTAAATCCCCAGGCGTTTATGTGGTTCCATATCATCTGGTTTGACACCACAGAACCTGACTTGGTTTTCCCTGACACTTCTTTTGGATTCTCCATTGGGCTCTGTAAGATTCTCCTGGCATTTGACTTCGGCTTGGCAGACTATCCCATTAGATCCTCCCTGTGTACTACGCTGTCCGCACGGTTTGACCACGGCTTTCCAGACTATCCGACTACTTCAATCTGTGTCACTGAGTGCCCTCCTGGAGAACCGCGACTTGCACGTCTCTCACAGTTAAATCCAAACTCCCTTGCGGGGGTCCCTGTTGAAGACCAGAGGCGCATTAGGCTCCGCTCCTCCAGACAGGGTTGCATTAAATTTAGCAGATAGCTCCAGTATCCTGACACTCATGAATGGAATTAAATATCTGCATGACATTACCAATCCCCTGATATCCACCACCCCAGAGGTGCCAAGAAGAGCCCCAGTGTTATTTAACTTGGGGCTTGTAGCCCCCGTCTTCCCCCCAAGAATGCATATTAATTTAACCATTATAACAATATATGACAGTACTAGACTCTTGATAAATTGGGTCATTTTAAGTGGAAGTCCATCATCATCATCATCATCATCATTTATTTATATAGCGCCACTAATTCCGCAGCGCTGTACAGAGAACTCATTCACATCAAGTCCAGATGATATAGGGTGCTGGATCTTGTACCTGGCTGGTCTCCTTTTTGTCTTCGAGTCTATATGGTGTAGATGTCCTGATGCAAACAGGCAGTGACCAATATGACAGGCTAACCCTCTCTCTCTCTCCATTTGTCCCAACTCATGTTGCTGCTTTCCTGCCGCTTCCTCTGTGGGTAAATGGAGATAGCTGTGATATAAGTAATGAAACTATAGAACGTTGGAGCTCTGTAAGAACTGGAACTATGAGCCAGACAAGGACCAGACAAACCAGGTAGAAGAGCCAGCACTCTTTTTGTTGTTTTGCACAGAATTTTAACCATTAAGTTGACACTGCATCCTGCACCATAAGAACCAGGTAGGACTGAGAAATCTGATGTATTAAATCCATGGTTCCTGCAGAGATGATCCTGCATATGTCCTTGGAATTTTTGGTTCATATGCAGCAGGAAGAAGAAGAGGAAAAACAGTACCTAGAGACGAGAGCGACCTTAAAGCATAACCACAGGAGTTGCTGAAGTAACTTAAGTAGCAACCTCAAAGAGAAATGCTGTGACAGTGATGAACAGTTGCAATCATTTTGAAACAGCAGCATAATTCACCTTCATCCCAAAAAGCAGTGTCTCTTCAGTTGTTCCTTATCGAGGTGTCTCTGCAGCATCTGCCTTTCCTTGAGGAAAGTGGTGAGATTCAGAATTTATGAGAAGTGCGACACAAGATTAGCCACATAAGTTACGAAAGACATTAGAAGTTTAGGATGGAATGTTTGTTGTAGATGAGTGATAAACATGCTATGTAGGTTTCATGGAGATGATTTTAGATGTAAGACCAGAAAAGGTATAAAGACCATCAAGGACATGGTAAAATACATTGCCATAAAGTTGGCAGACCATGGTACGATATTGGACATTATCTGGTAATAATCCAACTGAAATCAACTGTTTCAATATCCTGCATTTTGGAAAATGTGATTAGGTGTGTCTGGTCATTAACTGTACTAACAGACCCTAGTGTAAGCCAGAGGCAAACTGGCTGCTTGTACAGATTGCCTGGTTCTTGGCTACCAATCTTGTTGACAGTGGTCTTGCTGCTTACAGATTTCACAGCCTGTAGGGACAAAAAAAAAAAATCCTACCTCATGCCAATGACTGTAAGCAACCCAGCCATCATGCTAATCTCTGTCATTGCAGGTCTCCTACTACACAGCAATGCACTACACTAGTGAGCAGCTTTGCTGTGGTGCATGGGGCTGTTAAGGGCAGAGTAACATCAACTGCTGGAACCGCTTTGGGAGATGTTCACCTTTAGCAGCACCCTTTCCGAGGAACTTGTTACGTTCCATGGCCGCACCCAGGACTTAGGCTTGGGTAGTAGTAGTAGGGGGTAACGAGTAAACAGAATATTAGCAGAACTCTGAGCCAGAAATTCAAGGGTTCATGTGGAGTAGTCTTGCACTTGTTTAATCGAGTGGATAGCACATGGCAGTAGGTAGTGTGCAATCAAATTGTAAAGAGCAGATCTCTGGGCCAGACAGGCAAGGGTTAATGTGGTGTGGTCTGGCACATGTCTTATGAAGTGGACAGCACATGGTAGCCGGTAGTGAGCAACCAGACTGTATTTGGCAGAACTCAGACTCAAACAGGCAGGGATCAGGAGTAGAGAAGATTGCATAATCCTTTAAACAAGCCAGGGATCAGGGCAGGTAGAGATATGAGAACAAATCCGTTAAACAAAGCCAAGAGTCAGGAGTGGAGAAGACAGCAATTCCTACGGACAATCCGGGTCAAATACTCATAGCAGAACAGGTCAAAAAACAAGGCACACTAGGTCAAGCAGGAACCATCATGAGCATTGGTATGCTGCCTGGAAGAGGTTTATAAAAGCATCAGCACCAATCAGAACTGAAGGATGATTAGCTTCATGAGTGTGCTAGGTGATTGCACACCTCAGGCTTGCGGACTGAAAACTGAATGAAGCTTGTAATGATTTACTTAGCAACCAACTGAATCAGTGAACTGTAGGAATGATCCTACACATAGCAGTAGCAGTAATTGCACAGATGACAGATCAAATAAAGAGGAGAGCTCCTATTTCTGAACAGGGGCTGTGGAGGTAGGGTCAGAGATCGTATGCTATTAGCACACTTAGGGCCTGATCCATTAGGGCACACATTCTGAGGACAACCCGCGCTCAGTATTAGACGCACGGTTCTCAAGATCTGTGCCCTGTTGAATTAGAGTGCAGGGCTGCTCTACTACAAAGGTAAGTACGAATGTACCGGTCTGTGCCTGCAGTAGCCTGCGGGTCTGGCACCATTACAGTTGTCCGACCCGCCAGCGCTATACAGTTGTAAAAATAAAGTAAAAAATTCATGGGATCACCCCTCTCAATGCTATTAACACTAGTGCTGCCAGCCTAGTGCTGGTTGCTGCAAAATCAGGGGGGTGGGCTCCCCCGATTTTAGGAAAACCAGCATTAGGCAGACCAGTCAGGGTTGGTGGCACTATAACAGGGAAACACGCAGCAGAGGTCCCCCTGCCATAATGACAAACCAACCCAAGGCTGTTCAGCATGGGGCTGAATTCCCTAGGGAGTGGGGTCCACAAAAAAATTGAGTTTCATACTTTTTCTTTATTTTTTTCACTTTTTTACCATACACCCACTGCCACCGGGGTATAGGAAGAGCCCTAGTGCTTTCAGTACAGGACTGGGTATTCGTAAAGGGTGGGCCCGCACACTTTTTTTGTTAATCCCACTCCCTAGGGTATCCAGCCCCGTGCTGAACAGCCTGCGGTTGATTTGTCATTATTACAGAGGCCCCCCTGCTAAGGTGTCACCTACCTCAGAAAAGACATCAAGGTTCCTCTAAACCATTTCCTTAGTCTGTCGTCTCCGCACTGGCGACAGATCATCCCTTAAGGATACTTTGTTTTCCTGCACAGCTGCATCTACCAACGCGGCTTGTGACTCCACCTTATCATGCCAAGGTTTCAGCAAGTTGACATGATATGTCTGAATAGGATTTCTCCTGCCTTCCTTTATAATTAACAGGCCCCACCCTTAATTACCTCATATGGCCCCTGCCAATGTGTGAAGAGCTTACTCTCTTGTGTGGGTACCAGAACCAGAACTTTGTCACCTGGTTGGAAAGCCCTGATTACAGCTGACTTATCGTATTTTATTTTCTGTCTCGCCTGTGCCTCATGCATATGTGGTTGTACCAACGGGGTGATCTTCCCCAACCTGTTATACAATTGGGACACAAATTGGATCACATTGGTTTCTTTTGGACTCTGTTGCTCCCAGTCCTCATTGAGAACATCCAAAATGCCCCTTGGCTGTCTGCCATACAACAATTCGAAGGAGCTGAACCCTGTAGATGCTTGAGGTACCTCCCTCACTGCGAACATTAAATAGGGTAATAACACATCCCAGTCCCGTTTTTCCTGCGCCACTGCCTTTCTCACCATATGTTTGAGTGTCCTATTAGAACGGTCCACTAACCCGTCAGTCTGCGGGTGATATTTAATTGATGCCTCTGAGAAAATCATATTCAACTATGAAATGCGTCAGTGTATGATCATTGGACCTCTGTATCTGCTACTTAATACCTTTATTGGTTATTGGTGGATGCCCTCATAAATGCTGTGCCGACAGCGTCACATTTACCTTTCACGCTGTGGAAAGTGCAACACTATACAGCAGCTATCACCTCATGTGTGGACATTTCTGACTGCCAATTTAAACATCTTTGCTAATATCTTTACTGGAGATCCGTGGGAGCTGAATAAACGAGATTGTTCATCTTACCTAAGGTAACCCACATTGGTGGATTTTCACGTCTTCTGGATCAGGTGCTACATGACCAGCACAGACAGTTGCAGTTCAAACGGAGCAAGTTTGGTGATTTGCACAGTTTTTATAGACATTGCATCTAAACATTTGATCACTGAAGATCTGTGAGCTTATCTTATTGCTACGATCATTCCATGTATCTCTTTCTTTGTGATCCATGCCCTTTGTCACTCACCGGACTGTGAGTGCTACTTCTCGTGTGTTTAGGAACCGTGGCCGTCCGCCATCCTGAGGGTCTGCGCATGTGCAGCCCTTTCAAGCCTTCAGTATGTGTTACTTTTCATTAATTGGCTGATCAGGCAACACTCCCTATTTAAAGCACCTGTGGTCAATACCTCGTTGCCTGATCTTGGAGTCTCATTCCCATGAGCCTCTGAAGGTGTTCCTGTGTTTCCTCGTGTATTCAGCTCCTGCTGATTCCTGTTAATTCTATTGTGGTTTCCAGACCACTTCAACTCTGCTGTGTTCATCGTGTCTACACCAGCTGATTCCTATCCACTGCCTCCGTTGTTTCTACAGAATTCCTACTCACTTCAACTCTCCTGTGTTCATCGTGTCTACACCAGCTGATTCCTATCCGCTGCCTCCGTTGTTTCTACAGAGTTCCTACTCACTTCAACTCTCCTGTGTTCATCGTGTCTACACCAGCTGATTCCTATCCGCTGCCTCCGTTGTTTCTACAGAGTTCCTACTCACTTCAACTCTCCTGTGTTCATCGTGTCTGCACCAGCTGATTCCTATCCGCTGCCTCCGTTGCTTCTACAGAGTTCCTGCTCACCTCAACTCTCCTGTGTTCATCAGGTCAGCGCTCCGCTGCTTCCATCTCTGCTACTGGAGTTCAGACCGCCTCAACTCTCCTGTGTTCTTCAAGTTCCAGTTCCATTTACTACTGCTTCCAGAGTATTGCCTCGTTCATGATGGTTTACCTGCCGTGCGCTGCACCAACTTGATTATCGCTTCCACCTTCCAGTGATCTCTCCTACTACCGGCCTCCAGCCGTTCAGGTATCCCTGCACTCCTCTCTGACAGCCTGCTCTCCTGAACCACGGTATGCATACTTCTCATTGACTTTGCTTGTGTATTGCATATCTTGCTGGACTGTGTTGTGTTCTCCTCCAGAGTCCTCTATCCACTGAGACTATTGCTATCATTGACTTTGTCTCCTATTTGCCTGGATTGTTATTGTGACTTTGTATACTTTAGCAGTGCTGCTGTTATCATTGTATTGTGATATCATCGTGGGATCAAGTTCTGTGTACCCGTGTATACTCTGCATAGCATTCATCTCCTCATGCCCTCCTCACATATATATAGCAGTGGTACAACTTGCTATACGCAGACCACTGACTTCCCTGTTATCTACCTTCACCTGGATTCCATTCCTTTACCTAGACAGCGGTACAACTTGCTATACGCAGACCGCTGACTCTCACTACCTCCTCGCTACCTCTGGACATTCCTCCTCACTATAGCAGTGGTACAACTTGCTATACGCAGACCACTGACTACCCTCACGTTTCCTTGTCCATCCAGTTCCTCGTGTTCAATTATATACTCTCTACCAGTGCTGCTAGTCATAGAGTTTCCTTGAGCATTCTCTCACCATCTGCTGTTCCTCCAGTTCCGTTGTCACCCTGCTACCAGAGTACCTATTACCATCTATATTACTCTGGTAAGCCAACATCTGGTGATTTCCTGGGCAAAGACTCCTAGTGCCCGTGACACCCTTGCTCGTTTAGACGAATGAATCTTACATTTAGAAGTCTATCTATTGGAAGGATTGAGTTATCCTAGTATAACATCATTATTGTTGGGCTGTAGGATGTATTCTGAGATCGCAATACGATTGACATCTAGATGTTTTCTTCTGGCATAAATATTTTACAGTACTGATGGCCCAGGTTACATGTTATGCTTTATAGCATTCTTTATACATATACATTTTTGTTTTTGCTATTGTGATATCTGCATTTTTATATGTTCATTGTATTTTTAAATAAATGGTATATATTTTATTACATTTTTGACATCAGTCAAGATTTCTTTGGGGAAACCCAACCTGGTACAATAGACAAGAAGTTCTTTTGCTATTGTACTGGACTTTACATTGTGCAAAGGTATAGCCTCAGATACCTGGCGGCATAGTCCACTATGACCAATAGATACCAATGTCCACAGGCCGTCTCCTTTAATGGGACTACCAAATCCATACCAATATGCTCAAATGGGGTCTGCACCACAGGAATGGGAACTAGCGGGGCCCAATAGTCTGGCTTCGGACATGTTCTTTGACATACTGGACACTCCCAGCATATAGAACCTGAGCAATATTTGCTCTCGTTTTAGCTTTCCCCAAGTGTTCCCCACACAGATGTGTTTGTGCAGCTTTGAGAACAAGTGGTGTATGAATTTGTGGCACTAACAATTGCGTTACAGCTCTACTTTGTACATTAGCAACTCTATACAACAGATCATTCTTTACCATATAATAAGCAATACTTTCTGCAGGCTTGTTAGTGTTTTCTACCCCATTAATCTCAAATACACTCTTATAGACATTAGCTAGGGCAACATCTCCAAGTTGGTCTCGGCCAAAGTCTCTTAGTGGAAACAAATTAAACAATCTTGCCCAGTCTGAGTCCTCATTGGGAGGCGTGGCCGCTTTACCAGCGTTCTCGCCAAGAAACTATGCCAGGAAGTGTTTCTACGTTGGCACTTGTGCAGCTCTCCTTTGTCTATGCACCAACCTCTTAAGAGGTGTATTTTCCTGAACTGTCTGGTTCAGGTTTCTTGGTAGATCACGGCACTTTCCATTTTTTGTTCCCTCAAGCTCTTCCATCAAGGCTGGACTTTCGGCCGGTGCTTCAATTGGCTATGTGTCTGGCTGGATTTGCTCCTGGAGAATGATCTGCTTGAACAGCGGAAAGTCTCTGCCCAGGATTAAAGGGTATGGCAGTTTTGGGGCAACTGCCGTTACCCCTGTGTCTGTCTCTCCATTCACAGTAACAGGCAAAAGGGTCCTGTCATATAGCTCTGCCGTCCCATGGACACAGAGTACCTTCCCTTTGGGCAGTTTATGAGTCAGTTTCTCTGGTAATATGGAGCTGGAAACCAAGGACAGTTCACTACCTGAATCTACCAGAGCCAGCACCAGATGCTGATTCACAAACACAGTCACGTGGAACAAGCAGGACTTCCCGGTAACCGGACTCATTGTACAGCAACTCGGATAGGTTGGTTGTGTGTGCGTTAGTGAATAATCCATAGGTTCTACTAACTTTGGGCATGGAGTCCTCAAATCTCCAGGCTCCTTGCACTTGAAGCAGATTGGATTTAATGCAGGTTTGGCTGCCTTCTATTCAGGCAATCTCTCCTCACCAACGTCTGATCCACTGTTCCATATGCCAGATTTTGACCGAGGCACAAACTTTGGAGCGGACAATGGAGGTTTGGGCTGCAAGGCACTGTATCTCTCCACTACAGCAGCCAATTCCTCATACGACTGAGAGTCTGCCTTCCTCATACGACTGAGGGTCTCACCTTTTGAGCCCTTGGTCCATACCCTGATACAATGGTCAATGGCCAAAATTTCCATCATTCTCCTGCAGTATTCTTTTCTGGCTGCAACCACTTCTTTAGTGTTCTAATAAGTTCAGCAAGCTGAGCCTGAATTGGTAAATCTTTGGAGTCTCCAGTCATGATATCATTGGGCCTCCCCTGCTCTGGTGACACCAACACTCACCAAGATGGCGGTTTTTAGCCACTATAATCGCCAGCCTGGTCCTCATCTAGGTCTATATAGGTGTGCTGTGCTTCTCCTGAAAGATAGGGAGCCAGGTGTTCGGACCAAGTCACAGGTGGCCACTTGGCTCAGGTGGTGGCACCCTGAAAGGCTATTATATATGCCTCCACATCATCATAAGAAGTTAATTTCTGTAGTGTGGCCGTAGCTGGAGCCTCCCTGCCCCGTCTCCCCTGAGCGATCTCCTCATGGAGAAGACAGGTATTTTCCTCCTGTACTGTTGCCACATTCACTAGGGTTCTTAAAATGTCTTCCATTCCCACAGGAGTTTGTGCTGGGAAATGAAACCTAGCATCTCTCAGCATCTCTCACAGGTAAATAACTAAACTGTACGGACCACACCGAATTCCCAACTTAGTGACCCACAAGGCGTGGCACTACAATTACCAGAAAAATAATTTAAAAAAAATGTAAACCTTTTTTTTTTCAAAGCTGACATGTGTTTTATCAACCTTCACTGGTAAATAGCAAACAAACAACAAATTTTATATATATATATATATATATATATATATATATATATATATATATATATATATATATATATATATCTTTGGACCACACCCAACTCGCAATTTGAACCTTCAACAAGTGTGGCCCTCCACTGACCAGCAGTATTTAAACTTTTTCTTTCTTTTGCAACCCCCACAGCTGCTAATCAGTTCCCAGTACACAGGTTTGTCTCTCCACAGCAGCAACATTTGAAACAAAGCATTACAACAGTGTGATGCATTATAGTGGTTTTTAACAGACTCCACTCACCACTTTTGCGTCTGGAAGATGGGAGGACGGCTGTGTTTTAGCTGTCCTACACATTCCACAATGACACCACATGTGATAAAGCACAGAATTCACTGGAGTCTCACACAGCTTGGCTGAACCATTTTACTGTTTATTAGCAGTTGTCAGGATGGTTTAAACAGTGTCAGCGGTGGTTACAGCAAACATATCCAGTAAATGCTTCACAACTCTACGTCTGGCTGAATAGTAGTTCCCTCACTACTAGCCGGCCACTAACTGGCATCTGATCACAGCAAAAAACAAAC
This sequence comes from Mixophyes fleayi, assembly GCF_038048845.1. Taxonomy (NCBI): domain Eukaryota; kingdom Metazoa; phylum Chordata; class Amphibia; order Anura; family Limnodynastidae; genus Mixophyes; species Mixophyes fleayi. The sequence goes on along the minus strand of NC_134409.1, from coordinate 55,122,548 downwards.
CAATTACACCCATGTGGAACACCTGTGTGTGCATGTGCTGAAAGGGAAAAAATGTAACTCTGTATATATATATATATATATATATATATATATATATATACACACACACAGGGTGACTCGAAAGTCGCAGTACACCCTTTTATTTCAAAAACTCTACAGGAATTGGGCCGATTTCAAGATGGCGCCCATGTTTGGTACATACCGTAAAAGATAGACCACGTCACCCATACCTTACTGGAGTATTCAGGTTTCCCAATTTCCTGTAGAGTTTTTGAAATAAAAGGATGTACTGCGACTTTTGAATCACCCTGTATATATATATATATATATATATATATATATATATATATATATATATATATACAGACAGATATAGATAGATATATATATATATATATATATATATATATATATATATATATATATATATATATAGAGAGAGAGAGAGAGAGAGAGAGAGAGAGAGAGAGATATTTATATATATATATATATATATATATATATATATATATATATATATATATATATATATATATACATATATATATATAGAGAGAGAGAGAGAGAGAGAGAGAGAGACTTCAGAATTATACATTTTAACAGTGAATTATTTTGCAAAATGTACATAATCCTAATCTAGTTAGAGTAATCTAATCTCAGATGGTAAAATATAGCACCTAACAGGATATACAGCTGTATTCTAGTTTACAACTAAGAACAGAGGCTGCATGAGAAATGGTACAACCACCTATCTGTGCTCTTGCTGATTTAATCAAGTCTTTTATTATTATTTTTTTTAGAAACTGGGTGCTAATAACTTTTAAATATCATAATCTTCTTGCGACAATAGTAGGAATATCACCTAATAGAGGTTTTAGCATATCATTCAGTTTCAATTATGGAATTGTTTTGTGTGATCTTCTTAATTTGATAGACCTTTGAAACAAACTGAATTAAAAGTATCAGCTCAGAAGTCCTTATCTTCTTTACCTTTATTGTTTACATGGCCTCTCAGTAAATAATTTTTATCTTGCATCTTTACTTCCTGAAAAGCTTTATAGACTGATTCTTTGGCGTATCCTCTCTATAAAATTCTTAACCATATCTTGTACTTGTGATTTGAACATTGATTGTAGGGAACATTTTATCATTACGCTATTAAATTGCCATTTAGTGATATTGGCAATCCATGACTTATGGTGTCCACTTGAAACAGTAATCAATGGTTATAGTCTACAATTTTAGAGTCCCTGACCGAGAAGGTAATGTGCATAAGTTCATATTTTTATGACTAATAATGGTGTGAATTATATGGATTAGCATCCAAATAAGAAACAGACTTGTATACCAAACTATTTTCATCATTCCAGAATAAATAATAAATCATCTATGTAACTGCCATAGTGGACCAGGTTTGACCCAAATGGGCCTTCCCAGATATACACCTATTGAAATTTACCCACGTACAAATTAGCAAATATCGGGGAGAACCTGGTTTCCATGGCCATCCCCAGTATTTGCAAATTATAGTGCTCATTAAATAAGTTACAGTTATGTGTAAGATTAAATGAAATTGAGTGAATCAGAAACTCATGTTGCCTGTCTGAGATGTCACTCCACAGAAACAAATCAGCTGAGACTACTCCCTCTACATGTGGGATGGACATGTACAATGCCTCTACATCTAATGTTAAAAGTGTGTGTCTCCCATAATATAAGTTTTAAAATATGTGTAGTATCTCTGATATGGGATCTCAGAGAGGCAACATGACTTTGCAAATAGTGATCTACATAAATAGAGGGGTTGATGGTTAAGGACCCAATTATTGATATTATAGTAGGTGAAAGGAGTGATTTATAGATTTTTGGAAGGTGATAAAAGATGGCCATGACTGAGTATCTAATAAACAAAAAGTGATACTCCTAATTGGAGATCCCCTTCTCGGTCAACACTCCATTCAAAAAAGCCTTCAAATCAACCTGATATATCGGTGTTTAATCTGGGTCTATAAAAGTATCTATCTTCTAGTTGTTTCAACAATTTTTTAACATAATACATACAAGATTAACTAAACCCCCCTCCTTCCTTATAGTCTGGCTTTATAACCATTGTAGAGTCTCCTTTTAAGGTTTGTCTTTCTGCAACAGTAAGGTTATAATTTCTAATTTTCCTTCTTACATTCCGTTCTTTCTTACATAAATTAGCTCTTCTAATGTGGTCTTGTTATATACTGTATCTGTATTGGTGCAATCTTATAACTGATCGGCCAAAAATCTAATTTTTGTGTATATTTGGACTTAATTTTGCTTTCCTCAAATTGTGCATTATTAATATTAAAAATAGTAATAAATATGTTGTTTTGTTCTAATATATGACCTTCTTCCCATAAAGACTCCAAACAGTGATTCAGACTTGTATGTCTGATTTAGACTAAATTAATGCAATGACTGAGTTTAATAAAAACTTCAAAAGGATTGGTATCTGTCATAGGTTAATAAATTAGTCTTTTGTTTAATAGTTTTAACTCATAATCATCCAGAACCCTATTGAATAAATTAAATATCCCCTTAGTCTCTACATGACTCTCCGCTTTTTTTCTGCATTTCCTCCTTCCTCTCTTCCCTTGTGTGTACATTTTGTGGTTCTTTGTTCTAGACTTCCATATCAATTTAGATGGAAGAACTGTTCCACTGGATTCAAGGTCTGGTCTATTTTTGGGTCTGGCATCCAGACCTCAGATATCTTTACTTTGAACAACACTATTCTGATTAGAGATGTTCACTGATCCCCATGTTCTGGTTTTGGTTTTGGATCTGGATTAATTTCGTGTTTTGGTTCTGGCAAGACCACCCTTGTGTGTTTTGGTTTTGGACCCTGATTTTTTCTAAAATCCCTATTTTTTTTTGCTAAAATCACATATTTTTGAATTTTTTTCCCCCCTACATTACATTTTAAGTCAATTTTGACCACCTCATAGGTCACAATATTATTTTCATACACTTTCAAACAAAGACTGCAGATTTAGAAGACCAGGGGGTAAATGTATCAATATGCGGGTTCTTCAACACCTGCGTGTTCAGCCTCTTCCGCGATTAAATTTCAAGCGGCGCTGCATTGTAAAGGAAGTTAACCCTTTACAATGCAGCGCCGCTTGAAATTTAATCGCGGAAGAGGCTGAACACGCGGGTGTTGAAGAGCCCGCATATTGATACATTTACCCCCAAGCCTGCCAGACCTATTATTTCTATTTCAGCAATGACAATTAGCAATGGAGCAATGGAGCTCTTCTGAATGTCACTGGAGGCTTTGAAGAACACTGCTACCCCTCCTCTTTCTTTTCTACCTATGACGCTACCCAAATGACCTACAGAATGCCAAGAACTGTGCTACCCCTTCTGTGTCCCTCTGTAAAATGGTGCTGGATTGCTGTGGAGAGCAGTACTTATAGAATCCAAAGCTCCTGAGATCCGACGACATAACAATGAAGTTTTGCCTCGTTTTCAATTCCGAGGGCTCGGCTCGGTACTCGGATCTGCTAAGTTCGGGTGTGTTTGGTTCTCGGGGGACCGAGCCTGAGCATCTCCAATTCTGATCATACCTCTTTTTGCATGGAGAAATCTCTCCATGGTCATAATATGTTCTTAGCCTTCTCCTGCAAGTTGTTCTCAAATTACTTTCATCAGAATGTATTCTTCTATTTTGGTTCTGTAGTTAGTGTGATTTTCTTCTAATTTTTAGGTGGTATATTCCATTATGCTCATTTCCTTTATAGCGACTTTGCACAGTCAAAGGAACATCCCTATTTTCCTTCCATATGTCATAATAGCTCCTCTTTGATAATCAGATAAATCTGTCTTTTTTATTTTTGCCATTCACAATGTTCTTCACATATTCTGTTACTTATTATTAGTCATCTCTAAATTTCAAAAGACACTCTTTAGTAGCCTCCATTTCTTCAACTATTTGTCTTAGTTTATCCTTTCCATACTTAATCAATAATCTCATCAGAGAAAATGAGCCCTGATCTAGTGTATAATTCCAATCCTTTAATAATTGTGTATACTACATAATGGATAACTGCTTGAAAATTATGAGCACACTAGGTATTTTTCGTACATCAAAATTAATGAGACACTGTCCCACCATTGTCTCATTTCTGATTTTAACAAGCTTTCCAATCTATTGAAGCCCCTAACAAGTTTAGCTTCTCAGTGTCAGGCAAACAAATGAACTACTTGTCGGCATTGACACAGCTCTATATGGAGGAGCAGAGTCTCATCTTCACCAGGGACCCCCGCAAGGGAGCATGGTTTTAGCTGCAAGAGACGTGCAGGTCGTGGTTCTCCAGAAGGGCTTCCAGCAAAGTAACAGAATGGCAACAGTCAGGATAGTCGAGTTCAAGCCGAGCGTTCAGCGAGGTACACAGGATAACCAGCCACTGGTTATCCTGTGGATATCCACAAGTAGTCCCCTGGCAGCCAGAATTGATGCATCTGATTCCCGAACAGCCAGACACAGCCACAGAGCAGGAGGGCCTGTACGGATGGAATAGCACAGGGACTGTGCCTGACACTCGGTATTCTCTTGACACAGATTCCACCATCTTATCTCTTACTAGTCTATAGAGCAAAAGCAGCCAGGACCACTGGCAGAACCATTCAGTTATCAAATAAGACAAACTGAAATGTGGTCTAAAGGCGATGAATTTACGTGAAAATATGAAGACAGTTAGTATAAGGTTCTTGTGGTTCTAAACAGCAAGCGTCACACCAGGGGATTTGCTATACCTTTAACTTAAGATAATTCTTATAAGCACAAGCTGTATTTTGAGTAAAATTGCACTGCGCATGCTCAGAAATATATTATGTGCCAGTGAAAGCAATTCATCTTCGACCGCAAAGGACACTTACGACAGCCTGCAATTTCAAGGGTAGAATGGGGGAAGAAGTGGCGTATTTACATAGTCAATGTATAGTAAGGGCATGCCAAGGTTGAGTGCACGCACACAAGTATGATTCAAACTTTGGGCATCTTTCAGGTATGTGATTTTCAGCTGTATCACTTGTACCAGATAAAGGGCAGATCTAAGTGCTGATTGATAGTGATTACATTGCATATGAAAACGTGTTTGCAATCAAGAGCAGCTGTAAAAATGTATTCTATGTACAGAAGGCATTAATAACATCCTGATCAATGTAGTTGATGTTAAAAAAAATAATAATAAAATATATAATTTTTTTATCCTGCAGTGTGTTGTGTCTGTCTGCATACAGCAAGAGCCATATAGGTAGAGAGTATATACACCTGTATACAACTACAAAGTTTATTGAAATCCTGTTCTTGTTGAATACAGGCATACCTGCTTGCATTGTCTGTCGTTTTAATAAAATGCAAATTGCGTTCACTTTGCATTCCTTAACGAAATCAGGTCCCATATCTTGTAATAATGCAGACTGTTTTATTTATTACCTAGAACACTCAGTACTCGGCAGTGCAGTGTTGTACAGCCCACTTATACACTGTTTAGTCAAAATAAAGTTCTGCAAAAACAATCACTGTATGGACTGGACAGTAAAATCTTACTAATATGTACCAATATAGATACTCACCAAATACACCATTAATGCTGTTCTTAGTACTTGAAGCTGTACTCTGTATTAAAAATAGGAAATGTTAGTTCCACACATTGCAATTAGAGATGAGCGGGCTTGGATTATCGAAATCCGAGCCCACCCGAACAGTGCGGATCCGACGGCGATCCGAGCACTGTTCGGTTATTTCCGGCGGGGAGAAACACTGAAAGCGAGGCTCTGACTCCAAATCCGCCGTCGGATCTCGCGTGACTTTTCAACAAGAGAGTATTGGTGTCGGGGGAGTGGCTTAGCAGCCAATATGGCCCAACGTGGATCCCAAGAGCTCTGTGGAAAGTGAGTAGAAACGGAGGTTTCAGACACACTTTACCTTGACAAAAATACCTGAGCAGTGTGGATTCAGACAGCGGATACCCCCGTGACTGGAACAAGGCACAACAGAAGGTCTGTAAATAAGTTCTGGCAGCACCAGAGGCTCCCTATAATTGTGGAGCGAAAAGAAGCTGCAGGCGCGCGAGACACAGCCTGAAGGCACAGCACGTTACCTGGAGGAGAAGAGGAGCAGATGATAAAACACCATAGGGGCGAAAATATCAACACTGGGCAAGAGAGGTACGGCGCTGGCTCACAGAGACACACCAGTCAGAAATAGCTCTAAGACAATTATATGGGGAACGCTGGTCGCGGGGGTATAGGAGAGCCTGATACTGCCCCTCAATATCAATATCAGCCTGCAACTGTGACATACAGCAGGCGTGAATAGAGACCTGATTTGGAGACTCACATAAATCTCATATCGCACTGGAGATCTGCAGTATCGTGAGTACTATTTAATAGTTCCCGGGTAGCAGGTCCTATATATATATATATATATATATATATATATATATAAAAGGGGAGAAAATTGTGTATGAGGCGGTGATCAAATAAAGAGAGTATTGGTGTCAATTTATCCGGATCCAGTGACAACACTGAGGTACTTTTTCACTTGGTAAAACTCTCTCTTAATATAATTTCTATTTGTACAGATTATTTGCGTTACCTAGGAGACTGCAAGCAAGGCACTGATCCTGCCGTATAAGTCCAGTGGTACTGCTGTTTAAGTCCACTGATCCTGCCACGTGTTGGGCCACGTGTTTGTGCCTCCCACTTGTGTCGCTTAGCTTAGTCATCCAGCTACCTCGGTGCAACCTTTTGGCCTAAAAACAATATTGTGAGGTGTGAGGTGTTCAGAATAGACTGGAAATGAGTGGAAATGAATGTTATTGAGGTTAATAATAGTGTAGGAGTGAAAAAAAACCCAAAATATGGATTTTAGCACTTTTTATGCTTTTTTAAAAATAAATCAGAACCCAAAACCCAAAATCAGAACCAAAACCTTTCATGGGGTGTTTTGGCAAAACAAATCAGAACCCAAAACCTCAAGCTAATCAGAACCCAGAACCCAAAACACCAAAAGTGGCCGGTGCACACCCCTAATTGCAATATATGTTAAGCAGACCAACATTAATGTTTACACTAGGTTTAAACTGCATGCGTTTGCAATGCTTGAAAATGTGGTAATTTTATGTGGTAACCAAACCACAAGAATGTAATCTTATAACATATGATGATAATAGAACTTTGCATTCTTTGCAAGGTAGTAAGAGAATGCGGCCTTGAAGTTGCTAAAAAAAACAGAAAAACGGTCACAATCTGTGAGGAAGTTACTAACTGGTATTAGTGCAGCTGAGCAAGGAGGCGCAGAGTCCAACGCACCACCGCTGTTCACCAGGGACCCCCGCGAAGGAGTTTGGGCTTTGCTTCAAGAGGGTGCGTAGGTTGCGGTTCTCAGAGACAGCCACCAGCGTAGTAACAGAGTGGACAAGGCGTAGTCAAACAATCCGAGTCAGAAACAATAGGGCAGCAAGGTACAAAGCGTAATCCGAAAGAAGGTCAGAGGAGATAGCCAGGTTAAAACTGGAACAGGATCAGAATACAAAGTGGTGCAGCTGGGTGAAACCAATATTCTGGCACCCAAATGGTGCCAGAGACTCCTATTTATCCCCCTGTGTGGTCCCTGATTGGGGGGCGTAATTGCCAGCGTTGAGAGACGCTGACCGCCGACCGAAAGCCGCGTGACGTGAGAGTGACTGCGCATGCGCACACAGAGGACCGAAGTAGAGGAAGCAATGGGACTTGACGATCGGAGGGATACAGATGGCCACCTCTCGCATCCAGTGTCAGTGCAAGGCGGCGCCTGACAGTACCTCCCTCCTCTTTTCCCGAAACAGAACGATTAGCAGACTGGTGTCACGGTTTTCTATATTTATTGATCTAATTCGGGACCCTTGGGCCTAGGTGGAGCAGGACTGAAATAGAACCTAGCAGCCTGGATGATCTTTCTGCTCATATAGAGTCCTCAGAGTAGCACCAGCAGTATAGGAGTATAAGGACCGCAGTCTGTGCCTGAGTACTGGACTGGAATCCGGTGTTATACCTGACTGGAATTGTTCGTGGGAACTCAATCCCGGCTTCTGCGGCCAGGCACACAGGAATGGAACCCACTAATAAGAACTCAGATAGGAAACACAAGGAAACTCAGAACAGAGCGAACTGGAACTGGAGACAGGGACTAGGAACTCAGAACCGTGACATGGAATGGCGAACTCAGGACTGCGTGGCAGGCACAGACCTGGAACCCACACAGATACACAAAACTGTAAATAAGCCCTATAGACTCAGAACCAGCCATAGCAACAGAACAGATGATACCGGTAAAGTCACTGGTATTGCAGAATAGATACTGGATGGTGCAAAGTTCTTACTGAGGTGAGAACTCTTATTGAATGTAGAATATTGCAGAAGGATGAGCAGCTTGAAAGTGCAAAGTACTTGCAGAATGATGAACTCCGGATATTGCAGGATGCTTGGAAGAAGATATGCTATTTAAAATGCAGGATACTTGTAAAGTGATATATAGTTGGTAAAGCAGATTGTACACTGAATAGGATAACTTTCCAAACACAGGGAATCAGGAACAGTGCAGGAACAAATGGAACCTGGAGCCAAGAATTGTCCTCAGGAGAGAAGTGTGTTGTTCTGGCAATGAACAGATCTCAGTAGCAGGTTTAAATAGGGTGCCCCAAACAACGATTGGCTGCACAGTTCATGTGATCACAGCTGCTGAATCTGGTTGGTCTGGAAAGATCACCTGACTGCATCCAAGATGGCCGCACCCATGCAGCAGAACAAATGGAGATGTGATGGACAGGAATGCTGCCGTGACGTGACAGCAGCAGATGAGGTAAGTGCGGCTAAGACGCAACTTGTGACAACTGGCCCCTGAGAATATTGGAGAGAAGACAGGGAGCGTGTAAATCCTTCTTGTCCACCCAAGATCTCTCTTCTGGGCCATAACCTTTCCAATGAACCATGAACTGTGTTCTACCATGAATAGTACAGGAATCCAAGATATGTTCAACCTCATATTTATCTCCCAGAACAGATTTGATGGGAGGAGGAGGAAGATGATTGTTAGAAAATTCATTAAGAATTTGAGTAGAGATATGTGAAATGAACTCTGTACACGGAGAGAGGGAGGTAACCGGAGTTTATAGGTAACAGCATTGATGATGTGCGAGATGCAGAAAGGCCCAATATGACGAGGTGCAAATTTCATTTATGATACTTTGAATTTGAAATTACGAGTGGATAACCACACCTTGTCCCCTATATTAAGAATTGGATGAGTTCTGCAATGGCGATCCGCAAAATCCTTGTACGAACCATTCCTTGAACAGCGGAAACAGGGACAGTGGAATCCTAAGAAAGGGTAGGTAAAACAGAATGTCTACCGAACATAGTGAAGAAGGGGGATATTCGGAAACTCTCCAAATCCTGGTTGACCCACTCAGTCTGACCATTGGTCTGGGGGTGGTAGCCTGAGGAGAATTTTAGCTGGATACCAAGATGTTTGCAAAAGGATCTCCATAATTTAGAGATAAATTGTACTCCTCAGTCAGAGATGATCTCTAGGGGACAACCGTGGAGGCGGAAAATGTTGATAAAAAGGAGAGCATGCCAAGGTAATTTCTTGAGAGGAACAAAGTGTGCCCATTTTGAAAAGCGATCCACCACCACCCAAATGGTGTTGAACCCTTGACTACCGGGTCGATCTGTGACAAAGTCCAAAGAAAAGCTTGTCCATGGGGATTCTGGAACTGGAAGTGGTATAAAAAGCCCGGCTGGAGATCGCCTAGGAGTCTTGTGGTGGACACAAACATCACAGGGAGCAATATATTTGTGGACATCACAGTGCACTGACTGAGAAATCCGCAACATCTCTTGGGTTTGCCATCAAAATTTTCAAGTGAAGTACTACGTAAACCTCTGGAGGCTGACATACTGACTGTAGAGGCTGTAGCAGAAGAAGAGACTGTGACAGCCACGGCTGCTTGGCTTGCCGGCAGAGATCCCTGGAGGGTGTCCAAATGGGAAACTACCCCCTGTAGGCACTGCAGTAGCTGAGCTTGATTTGACTCTTGCTCATCCACTCTCTGGGCAAGATGAAGCAGAAGATCTCGAGCGCAGGGTTGTTCCTGACCACTCATCTTCTTGGCCAGATTAGACTGTCACGATCACTGAGGAAATTACTAGCTGGTATTAGTGCAGCTCAGCAAGGAAGCGAGGAGTCTAACGCACTCCCGGTATTCACCAGGGACCCCCGCAAGGGAGTTTGGGCTTCGCTGCAAAAGGGTGCGCAGGTCGCTGTTCTCTGAGACAGCCACCAGCGTAATTACGTGGCTGTAAAGTGGACAATGCGTAGTCAAACAATTCGGGTCAGAACCAATAGGGCGGCAAGGTACCAAAGAGAGATCCAAGGAATAGTCAGAGGCTGGTCAGGAATCAGGAAACCAGAACTAGGTCAGAGGAGATATCCGGGTCAATACTGGAAAAGGATAAGGATACAAAGTGCTGGAGCTGGGTGAAACCAATACTCGGGCACCCCAATTGTGCCAGAGGCTCCAATTTATTCCCCTGTGTGGTCCCTGAATGGGGGGCGAAGAAATTACCAGCGGTCAGAGACTTTGACCGGAAGCCACATGAAGTCTCGTTGCCTAGCAATGGGACGTGAGAGTGACCGCGCATGCACGCGCAGCGGACAGTAGTAGAGAGTGTCCCGTTGCCAGGCAATGGGACACGATGATCGGAGGGATACAGACGGCCGCCTCTCGCACCCAGTGTCAGTGCGGAGGCGGCGCCTGACAAAAAAAACTTCACAATTTTATTTAAGACTCATGTATAGGAAACTGTCTCTATAAAACGTATCTGTATGCTGTTGATTTCTTAGTAATATCAAATATATTTACACTGGACACAAGAACAGGTGATTTAGTAACATATGACCATGACTTACGAATTTAAATGTTATAAAACTCAGTTATATACCAAGATATATATGCAACACAAGTTGGAAGTGATCCTCTGCACCAAATACACAATTATTGCCGTGCTAACTATTTCTATATACTAAAAGCAGGGAGTGTTTGTTCCACATATTGCAATATAGCCAAAGTCTTTCCACCTCTGGCCAGTCCTAACATGATCAAATGTTAGGGCCAGAATGGAAAAACTTGGCGAGAGTTGGTCAGCTTATATATTGCAATATGTGGAACAAACGTTCCCTGTTTTTAATATATAAAAGTAGTTAGTACAGCATTGCTTGTGTAATGGTGAGTGCAGAGTATCATTTATATATATATATATATATATATATATATATATATACACACACACACATGCTAATAATATTATACAATTTCATTTGTTATTGTAGTGTTTACAGATTAGGTCAGTCAAGTCTGTATACACTGTCTATATAACACTGCACTGCCCAGAAGTAAAAAAGACCCTGTTTAAGCTAAAACATTGCTGTGTTCTGGGGAACAAACACAATACCCTGCATTCAAGATGTGGTGCTACTTAGTCCTGTTTACACAACGAATCTAGTTCATATAGTGGTTATTTTTAAAGTACTTTTCAATATATATTATATTTATTTTTTATATATGCTTATCTATAATATAAATGCTTAGTGGCGTGTGTTAGTCTGTCTGTGTGTGTGTGGAAAAAATAAAACCAAGCTGCAGCGCCACCTGCTGGGCGGAGTTATACACTGACCTGCTAAATTCTTAGTGTGTGTGTGGAAAAAAAAATTCAGAAAGGGCTGAAATTTGGTATACTAAGATGTTTTTAATTTGTTAATTTAATTTGTTAATTGTTAAAAGTGTTTATAAAGATTTTAAAAAAATATATATATATTTCTTGAAGGAGAAGTGACAGTTGGGAGTGGTTGGTGGTTGCCGGGGGTGACAGTGGGGAGTGGTTGGTGGTTGCCGGGGGTGACAGAGTGAGAGGAGTGTGATACTCAGGACCGCTGAGAGAGATCCCTGTGTCTGGATAGACATCTGGATAGATGTGGCGATGAAAATGAAGGATGAGGTGATGGAGAAGAATGATGAGGATGTGACATGTGGACAAAACCACGTTAAAAAAGGGCGCTTACGTCGGGAAGTAACGCTCTTCCCCTGAGGAGGCCTGGGCTATGGCCCAAATGCATGACAAGAACCTTTTTAACACCTTCAGTAGCTTGATTTGACTAGAATGCATGAGTATCATGCACGGGTTAACTTGTATTTATATATGTGGTAATAATCAAATTCCTCTTAAAAATGGAACATGGTTCCAGTGGTTGTCTCTTCTGTATATAGTAGGAGCATTGTTTTTTGTATCATATCGTAAAGTGCTGTGTAATGCGCTGGCACCATATAAATACTGGATAATAATAATAAATTGCATAATGCATGTGCTTCTTTTCGCTACACATTAAACGTCTTTACACATGTTAAAACTTATTACTGTACACAACAAATAAGACACAGACACCAATTTATATTTGGCAAATAGGGTCCCAGTTTATTTAAAACAAAATGTTGGTGGGGAAAGCAAATTGTGAATTCAGCTAAACAAACTAATAGTAAAACCAAATGAGTGGATGGCCAAATGGCCCTGAATCCACTGAACCCAGGATATCATCCTTTATAAAATGGCCGGTGCTTAATCTGGCATCATACTGACTACACCCCCTCTAGACTGACAATGATGTGCCCACACAAAATAGGTCAAGGGGTCCCCAACACAAAAGGGTAAAAAAAAGGCATCTTTACTGCGACAAGGGGCACTGACCTGCTGCCAATCATCGGAAGCACTGTAAGTATTATCTGCTGATCGTAATGCTCTCCTGCCAAATGTGCCTCGTCTGTAAGGGGGGAGACAAAATTATTAACAACAAGCATGCAAATGAAAACACACTTCAGCAATATAGCAAGGGAGTGATTTTGTGCAGCAAAAGAGGCAGAGGAACCACTAAAGGGAAACTTTATAGAAAATCCAAAAACCTCCCTTATGGATTCTATTGGCCGATGCAAAGGCGCTTACTAAAAACTTTTAATCTTAATATATAAGTGCCATGTGCACATGCACAAACATATTGGGCCTGATTCATTAAGGAAAGTAAAGCAAAAAAAAAGAAGTAACTTTGTACCTTGGGAAAACCGTGTTGCACTGGAGGGGGAGGTAAATTTAAAATGCGATGGCAGACTTAGTTGGGGTAGGACATGTCCTAGATCAACTTTAAATTTCAGTGTAAATATAAAGCTTTTTGTGCTACATGAAAAAGCAACCAGTATTTTCCTTATGTGCAAAACAATAAATTAATTTGCACCCCTTGCATTGTAACATGGTTTTGTCCAGGAGAAAATGTACTCCTTTTCTTTACTTACTTTATTTAATGAATCAGGCCCATTGAGTTTAAGTGCATTCAGCCTCTCCTATCATAATTATGGTGAGAAAAGTAAGGCCTTCTATAGGTGTGTTTTATCTCACCAGCCTATTCCTTTGTAAGTTACAATTGGGTAAATTATGATGAGAAAAGTATATTGTAGCATGCTTTGCTACTTACAGGGATATTTATTTACTTATCAATAAATTCAGTCACATGAAATATGTCACAGACTTTAGATGAAATAAGGTAGTTGGTAAAGTGATTTATTGATTTACTGACTGTAATATACTTTATAAAGCATATGTTTTAATCTGATTTTATTGATTTATTTATTTCCACAATTATGCTCCACAGTGGTTGGAGTGGAAATTTAGAAGTGGGAAAAGGAAAAGAGTGGAATTTGATAGTTTTACAATGAAGGCAGGGGAGAATCGCGGAATGGCATAACACCTTATACACCCCCATTTTAACCACTCCATGGAGTAAGAAACCAACGTCATCTGAAGGAGACTGAAGTTGCAGCACAGAACTACCCCACCCAACAACATCAAAACTATTCCAAGTGCACAAGTGGAACCACAGCTATCATTGCTCTTGAGAGACCAACATACAGCAATACTGCACAGTATAATCAGTACTCACAGTGTATCTGGAACCACCAACCAAAACAAGCTTTGATAGAATAAAATAACTTTAAGCAATCTATAGAAACAAAGAACAACCACAAATAGCAGATATAATGTATCAAGACCATAGAACTAGAGAGACTACTTGTGCAAGAAAAAAATTATTGGTTTGACTTTAAGACACTAAACAAGAATATAGAGCTCAACCTAATACAAAGAGGATTACACCTACAAAAAATACAAACCTCTTATACCAAGGACATTGAATTTATAGAAGCCTGGTTCAAAGATATGGAAAAGTGCTCCATTGAACTAATGAAACTTCTACTTCTTTGCAGCAACAACCTACACATCAAGATTCAACAAAATAACTGACGTCGTCAAGTTCTTGGGAAACTTTAAAAAGAGAAGCTTTGGTCAACAGAACACTTAACAAGGAAGACCAATATGCAGACAACAAATTGAATCCTCTATCAAGGTTTTACCTCATCAAGCATTAGTGTAACATCGTTAGGTGAGGTACACACTGCAAAGACTTTCAACCAATTTGTTATCACTAACGATTTTACAAACGACTGAAGTTTAAATCAGTCTGCTGATTCATGTGTACACACTACATGATTTACCTACAGACCTGTGCTCTACATCTGGTCCAAGAACAGTGTAGTCGGTCATTCCTGTCACACTGATTATAAACCACACAAAATAAACATTGACATTTCCACAATGTCATTATAAATTTTCGTTAGCTTCTGTGACTCTGAAAGAAATATTCAGTCTCAAAACGAATTAACAAATTAATCCACCTACAGCACACTCTACATTTAACAACACAGACAGAGTGACATGTTCCTACTCTCTCTCTGGGCAGACAGTCGTGTGAGTGCACACACACTGCAGGATCGGAAGGCGGCTGGAACGTGATTTATAAACAGAATGAGCAATCAAATGAAACGATGATCAGTACTTTGGAACAACTGTCGTTCATTGTGCAAGTATTCACACTAAAGCGATAGCGGGTCAAATGGTCATTTATCGGGTGTTTGGCCCAATAGTTGGCTGAAAAACCTCTAGTGTGTACCTAGCCTTAGTCTCTCTTTGAGAAACTAGTCAAAATTTACATATATTAAATTTACAGAGGAAAGAATAGAAAGAAATATTTGAACATGAGCATGGAAGAAATCAAAGCATAAAATGAGCTACAGAAAGATAAAGGATTATGATCAAACCAGCAGACACAGGGGAGGAATTGTTATTATGGATAGAACAACATACATATCAAACAAGACAAGCTATATAGAACTCCGTACAGATCCTAATCAAACTTATATCATGGACTTAATTAATTCTTGCAGGTGCACACTTACTGAATAATGACTAGTTGTACTATACATCAACATACTACTTTGTACCCAACATAGAGATCATTGGTGAATCTACCAGGTACACCGGTAATTACTGGGATAAACTCCATAATTCAAAACCTCAAAATCTAAATTTCTGTGAATAAGTTTCTACAATCATCTAGGCCTCATCACCTCCTCGCTCAGAGACACAATTATCTGTGTGGCGTTTGTATGTTCTCCTTGTGCTTGTGTGGGTTTCCTCTGGGTGCTCCAGTTTCCTCCCACATTCCAAAAACATACTGGTATTTTAATTGGCTGCTGACATAATTGACACTAGTGTGTGTTTGTGTGTTAGTGAATTTAGACTGTAAGCTCCAATGAGGCAGGGACCAAATTTTGGAGCCTGATAAATAGTACATAATCACAGTCCTCCATTATTTTCATCATATTCTTGAATATTATTTTCATGAGCTGATGATCTGTAACTATGTTACAAACTACAGAATTTACCTTTTAGAATATCTTTCTTTTACAGATTCCTGCCTAAAGTTGCCTGATGAAGGGGCCTCTGTGCTCTGAAAGCTAGCAAACATCGGTGGTGTAAGGCAAGTGAAGAGCACTTCTCCAGGTGAGCGCTGCAGAGTAGGTAAGCCTGTAAAGGGGAGGTGATAAAATAAAATGCAAACCAGGAATACAGAACCCTTTTAGTAGGATCCTTGAAAAGTGCCTTCAGTGATGGCTGATTATTAGTGCTGCCAGGAATTAATATATTTGAGGGACAATAACATTGAGGATGAGACGGCTACTTATGATGATGCTTTCATTATGAAGGTGAGCTGGTTTATGATCTTAAAGCAATTAATTAATATGTAGGTTTATTTTATGAGACTGAGGAGGTAATGAAGCGGGTTAATGAATTTGATTGAAATTAATGGATGTGGGGGTTAATCAATGATGGAGATGATGGATTTAATTATAAAGGATGTTGTATAATCTGATGTTGAAGGGTCCTTATGGTGAGTCTGAAGATATTAACTAATGATGAGAGAAATTATGAGACCAATGATGAGAGGTCTGACTGATCAGGGGGTTAATTATTATCATTAGGTGGCTTGACTACTTCCTAGTTAATATTTACTCTCATGAATTATGACACTATGCATTTAAGTTTAGACCATAGCCCCCCCCCCCCCCTGTCTTAATTGCCCCCAGGCCCCCCATAGCCTTAATCCGGCTCTGGTTGTCAGTTATAGAAAACATTCATGTTTAGTGACATACATCACCACTTTGTATAATTTCCAATATTTGCTGTTCAGAGTCGAAGAAGTAGACCATTACACGTCTACAGTGTAAAGGCATATTGTTCACCTATCCTTTTGTGTATTTAGTAACACGAGCAGACCTTCCTTTAAACACATGCTTTAAGTAAACTGTACACATGGCAGTGCTGCATTAACGAAGCACAATTTATTGTTCACAAACAGTATAAATTATACTATAGTAAGCCTTTATAAGTAAATAGTTACCATCGAGGTGTAAACAGAAAAAAGAGGCAAATCCAAGCATCGGAGGACAAGAGTAAACTTGCTTGAGATTTTAATTTGTGTCTAAGATTTTTCATCATGGCCAGTGGGTAGTAGAATTTCTGACATGAAAATGTGGAAATGGTAAAAAATTGTATATGCAGAGTTAACAGGCTCCCAGGATTAAAGGACAACTCTACCTTTAGTTGAGCTGTCGTTTTTTAAAATATGCCCTCCATGTACAGCAAAGTTAGATCTCTCAAAATCATTTTCCTTTGCCCTGCTGCAAACAAAATGAGCACAATGCAAAGTCTTTTACAGCTCTCAATAGAGCTCTACAGAGCACCTTTCATAGAGCTCTATTGTAGAGCTATAGAGGACTTTAGCCCTACAGTAACACAAGCTGGCTCTTGGCTTCAGGTTTCTGGGAGGGCAAAGTGGGATTTGTACCCTCTATTTGCTATATTTGGGGAACATAATTAGTGTCAGCTAAATATGCTAATGGCCTCTAAGATGTTTGATAGGCAAGGCGGTTATTTGGAATAGCCCACAAAGGCAAAACATACAGTGTATACAAGTCAGAACATATACAATGAGGATAAAAGGAAAAAAGTTCACAAATACAAATTGGTGGGAACAAACTAACATCTAACAGACTGTAATCAATTAGTATGCCACTTTATAATCCTGAAAATCAAGTCCACTGTACTATTTACAGCAAGGCCTTTATAATTATGTCTCAAAAGCTGACAATGACTCAGAAATGAAGGCTATTTCTATAATTGAGTAAAGGTGTGGCCGTTTATATTACTTATCCTCATATGCATACGGAAATGTTTCGAACTAAAAAAACAAATAAAAACAACACAAAGAAAATGCACGTGCATATTCTGAAACCTTATCAATGACTAAACAAAGGTAAACAGACGTACCTGTGTTTATGCTCTAGACGCCTCCTTACACCGCCCCATATTTTCATATAAAGTTTAACATGTCCAATGAAGAGAGGCAATCTTGCAACCTAAGTCTGCTCAGTCAATTTTTTTTACTGTATACAGGTAACCTTTGAAAGCCTTTATTACATAATGAAGTGAGCACTATGGGTCTGTTTCATGTTCGGTCATATGTCTATGTGTATAGCATATCTTGCGTGAAACAATTCTGTGCATGCTAAGAAACAGACCTAACGCCAATGAACGCAATTGCATGCAATTCATGTCTGAACACAAATGACACAACAGCCTACAACTGGAGGGACATAAATGGAGAGGGAAGGGGTGGACTAACATAGGCAATGTGCACTAAGGGAGTCCCAAGGGCATACCAATGCACATGCGGACGATGGAAGTCCTTCGTTTATAGTAAGTACAATGAAGACTGAACAACAGTATCACCAGCTACAGAGTATGTGTAAGCAGGGGCTTACAAGCAGGGGAGGGTTGGGCCGGGGGGCAGGGGGGCATCGGCCCCCCGGGCCACTCACAATCACGGCTGTTAGGGCCGGCCGCCCCCCCGGAAGTAATATAAATGTGATGCGGCCGCGCAGGCGGCAGCATCACATGACACGTGATGCCACCGCGTCATCAATGACGTGTGTCATGTGATGCGGCCGCCTGTGCGGCGTGTGCCCCCCCGGGCTGACGTCCGTCAGCCCGCGCCTACTTACAAGGGCATCTGTCTTGGGTTGGGTCACTGGGCTACCTACATTTTTTTTTCCTTTAAAATGTTACTAATAGGCTGATGAGCTGAGTCTCACTGCCCCCCTCCCCCGGCTAAAATTTGCCAACCAGACGCTGATAGTGATGACTGACACGGCATAGTCTTTGTTTTAAAAACAACACGTATGTGTGCCACTAGCTAGCACAGAACATGTGTATGCAAATAAGATAGACTATAATAACACAGTATATGTACAATATGCATTGAAAGCATCTTGATGTATTGAATGTACTTGAATGTAACAAAAAAAAATATGGGGGGGATCCATAATTATATTAATGATTATACTGTTAAAAGTTGTTAATTTATATTATAATAGAATATGTTTTGTATGTGTTTTGCTGTGGCCTTATATTTCACATATACTTGTGCATATACTGCAATCTGTTCTGTGTGTCTACATCATACTTGCTAACATTTGTTTTCTGGCTTCCGGGAGATGCCGGCTGGGACGTGGGCGTACAGGGGGTAGTAGCCGAGATCGCGTCATTTTGGCCCCGCCCCCTTGATGTGATGACGCAAATCGCTGCATTTTACAGCGGGGGCGGGGCTAAACGCCGCGATTCCGAGTGAATCGCGGCGTTTAAACCGAATTTTGCCGATCAGGGAGATTGCCACACTCGCCCGGGAGTCCGGGAGACTCTCGCAAAATGCGGGAGTCTCCCGGACATTTCGGGAGAGTTGGCAAGTATGGTCTACATACTTACAACCGGATTCAAATCGAAACGCATCTTAAGATTTGCTTTGATTTGAATACGTTCGGAACTATGCTCAAGTTTCGTGTTCTTTTATAAAATGCAACTTGCATGCAAGTTGTATCTGAACATGATTAAGACCCTATGTATTTAGCATTCTCTATGAGTCATAGCTGCATCATAGAAGCATCTAGGCCCAAGAAGTGCAATAAAGTGCATCATATATTTACTGAACTAGTGTATAATGTCACTCTGTGCATTTTAATTACTCAATTACATAACAAACTAACACATATATCACCCTATAATAAGAACAGTGAAAATTGTTGTTAATATACGAAATAAGAGGGATTGTATGGTCCTTTTAGAAAATACTTCAAAATAGGGACATTTCAAGGGACATCAACTTCCATAGATAAATCTTAAAAACCTTATACTGTCCCAGAAATAATGGACAGTTGGACATAGCTAGGCTCTTTCCTAGGCCAATACTTTAATGCCTCTTATCTGGAAAGTGCAGTATGAAATTCTTTTTGGAAACTGAGCTGAGTAATCACTATAGAGAGTGCTATATTATATTGCTTTTGCCGGGTTAATGGGGTATTTTGTAATAGAGAATGCACAATGTAACGTAATGAAGGAAAATACAGAACACAATAATAGATTCTCTTTTAAATCTTGACATGAGACCCAATTGAGGTCTGTAACAAAACAGACCTACAGCATAGTAAAAGCTAGAGATGTTCACTGTCCCCCGTGTTCTGGTTTTGGTTTTGGATCTGGATTAACTTCGTGTTTTGGCTTTGGTTTTGGCAAAACCGCCCTTGCGTGTTTTGTATCCCGATTTTTTTTCTAAAATCCCAATTTTTGTGCTAAAATCACATATTTTTGCTTTTTTTCCCCCCTACATTATTATTAACCTCAATAACACTAATTTCAAGTCATTTGCAGTCAATTTTCACCACCTCACAGGTCACAATATTACTTTCAGACACTTTCAAACAAAGACTGCAGCGACTTGGCTGGATGCTAAGCGACAGAGCAATGACTCAAACACACAGCGGTTCCTAGCAACCCCCCGATGCGTGCTTTTATCAGACCCAGACCAATCCAGGGTGCCACACAATGCACTAAAAAAAGCCATTGTAATTCACAGCAAAAAGCAAGTTCATCACTGAGCTTCGAATCAGCCCCAATTCACAAAAAATTATAATATAGTTGGGTACCCTTGACATAAGGTGCAGATTACAAGCACTTTGTACAATACTGATGATACAGCTGCAAAATAGAAGATAATACATATACACGTCTATTAGACATCCATGCTCATATTACTTCTGCAAGCAACATTGTTCTTTGTTAATAAAACTGTTGTCTTTATACTGTTCAAAAAAATTAAAAATAATCCTCCACCATTCTTTGGATGTTGATAGTTGATAGTAGGATCAGGTGGATCTACAGCAGAGGTGTCACTAATTCTGGTCAATTCTTTTACAGTAGACAAGACCAGGGGGTAAATGTATCAAAGTGCAAGTTTGCAACTCCAGCGATTTTCTCGGGAGAGTTGAAACTCGCCGATTTATGAAGCTGAGTTTTCATACAAAATCGCCAGAGTTCTGCTTCTGTCAAAATCGCTACTTGCAAAATCGCCAGAGATCAAACTCCCGACTGTTTGCCACTGCAGCTATACAGCTCTCAAATGTATGAAGCTGCGAGTTAGCAAACTCAGGAAAGTTTGCTTCTAAACCCACCAGATACAACACGCTGCTTGATAGCAGCGTGTTGTAGAAACACATCACTGTTACACTGCACTGGCAGTGTTAAAATGTAAAAGAATAGATAAAAGTTTAAAAAAAAAAAAGCGTGAGGTCCCCCCACTATTTATGCTTAACCCTAGTGCTGCCTGACTAGTGCTGGTCCCGTGAAAATCGGGGAGAAATTTTGCGTGGGGTTCCCCTGATTTTCACTTTACCAGCACTAGGCAAACCAGCCAGGGTTGGCGGCACTATAGCAGGGGGACGCGCGGCAGGGGTCCCCCTGCCATAATGACTAACAGACCCTAGACTGTTCAGCGCTGGGCTGGATTCCCTAGGGAGTGGGGTCCGCTGAAAAAAACGAGCGGGCCCCCCCCCCTAGAAAGAACCAGCCCAGTGCTGATAGCACTAGGGCTCTTCCTACTACCCCTGGGCTGTGGGTAGTAGGGTAATACGGCGATAAAGTATAAAAAAAACAAACGGACGCCAATTTTTTTTGTGGAACTACAAGTCCTAGCCAGCCAGGTTGCCCAAAACAGTGTGGCCATGCTGTTGCTTGTATAACTACAAGCACCAGCATACCCACGGCAGCCAGGGCATGTTGGCACTTGGAGAACCACAAGTGCCAACATGCCCTGACATCCCTGGCTTGCTGGGACCTGTAGTTCCACAAAGAAAAAAGTTAAATAAATAACAACACCCTCTTAAAAACCACATCTATTTATTAAAAAGAAAAACCCCAGAATAAATACACTAACCACCCTCATTTTAACCACATCTATTTAATAAAAATTAAAAAAAACAAATACTCACCAAAGATGTCTTCTTTCTTCTTCCAAAGTGTCCTTGCTTGCCCCAGTCCCTTAATATTTATACCTCCAATAGTCCATGCTTGCCCCAGTCCCAGCAAATGTGTACTTCCAAAATGGCTTGAAGAAATTCAGCATCACTTCGGCCAGAAGGGCCCCATATATGTAACATCCCGACTCTGTGTTCTTGATTGTAGTAAAATAAAAAAAATCTTGAGGCGCCGCAAACACCTCCTACTAGGTAGGAGGTCCGAACCGCAATGAACTTACGTTCATTGCGTAAGCTATAACTACAGTATAATGTGATTTTCCCGCGCTAGTGGGGGAATCACCTAATACTGTACCTAGAGCTTACGCAAGTAACGTAGCTCATTGCGCATGCACTACGTTACTTGCGTAAGCTGTAATACAGTAAATACAGCTGAAAACTTTTTCTGAGTACACACTGGAGGGTGGGCAGTGCAAAGCAAGATGGTACATGGGTCTCCAAATTCCCTTTTTTTTCTCCCAGTATGTAAAGGCACTGTCTGGTGTGTCTATTTCTATGCGGTGAGGGCAGCACGGTGGCTAAGTGGTTAGCACTTCTGCCTTACAGCACTGGGGTAATGAGTTCAATTCCCTACCATGGCCTTATCTGTAAGGAGTTTGTATGTTCTCCCCGTGTTTGCGTGAGTTTCCTCCGGGTGCTCTGGTTTCCTCCCACACTCCAAAAACATACTTGTAGGTTAATTGGCTGCTAACAAATTGACCCTAGTCTGTGTGTGTGTTTGTGTGTTAGGGAATTTAAGCCCCAATGGGGCAGGGACGGATGTGAGTGAGTTCTCTGTACACGCTGAGGAATCAGTGGCGCTATATAAATAAATGATGATGATGAAGATGCGGTCGTGAAAATAATCCTCCACCATCCTTTGGCTGTTGATAGTAGGATCAGGTGGAGCTATGGCAGAGGTGTCACGTCTTTTGGTCAATTCGTTTAGACCAGACCAGATGTCAAAATGTTGTGCTGAGTCATCTGCATCATCCCTGGGTCTGTTTTGGGAAAGCTAAGTTTTTTCCTAGCAGCAGTTGAGTGAGAAACTGAAGGAGGAGACGTTGTCCTGTCACGTAACACTTGAGCTTTCATCTTGCTCACCAGGAGATCCTTACATCTCTTTAGATTTGGATCCTGGTGACGCGAATAAAGTACTTGATATACAAGTCCGACATACTTAGCGTAATTGCTTTGTTTAATCTCCTTCAGTTTCTCAAGCTGCTTTTCCAAAAGTCTAATTAAGGGAATCACTTGACTCAAGCTAACAGTGTCTTAACTCACTTCACAGGTGACTACTTCGAATGGTTTTAGCACCTTGCACAACACGGAAAGTATTCTCCACTGCGCTTGAGTAAAATACATCCCCCTCTTTTTCCAATGTCATGGCTTGTGAAGTAAGTGTGGATGGCTTTTCGCTGTTCCTCCATCTCCAGAAGCATATGCTGGTGAAGGCAAATCACCAACCCAGTGGGCTGTCACAGTCATATAATCTTTAGTTTGCCCAGTTCCGCTTGTCCACATATCTGTGGTTAAGTGTACAGTGGGTAGAATAGCATTTTGTAGCCCAATAATTACATTTTTATGAACCTTCTGGTAGAGGTGAGGAATAGCTTTTTTAGTAAAATGGTGTTGTGATGGAATTTGGTAACAGGGACACAAGACCTCAAGTAATTGTCTAAAACCACCTGCATTCATAGTGGATATTGGATGCAGATCTAATACTAGCATAGTTGCCATGGCGTCTGTGATCTGCTTTGCATCTGGGTGACAGCTTTCATACTTGTTTCCTCTTGCAAAGAATTGTTTAACAATCAATTGTTGTAAACTACTAGTAGTCTTCTTCTTGATCTGCTTCCGGGATGAACATTCACCCCCAGCAGCAGCAGCAGTCGGTCTAACGCTCAAGAATTCGTCTGAGGAATCCAGGATAGTGGAGGAGTCATCTAGCCTTAGCAACATGGATGCAGGACTAACTCCAATCGCTACTGAGGATATTGATGAGGAAGGTGTTGTGGGTGTAGATTGCAGGCGTTGGGATCTAGCTGAAAGAAGGAACCTAGCTGATGATGGACTGCTTGCTGTTATTTATTTAGCATAAGTTTCTGATTTTCCTAACAGCTTGCCATGAACTCGCTTCAAATGGTATAACATAGATTAGGTACCTAGATGGTTAAGGTCCCTACCTCTACTGCCTGTGGCTTTATAGAAATGGCTAGACAACTGTTGTCAGGATTTGGGTAAAAATAATTCCACACGTAAGAGGTGGATTTTTTGGTCTTATGCCCAGGCATGACAATGGCCTTCTTTCTTATCATGTGCAAGAACTGCTTCCACTGGTGCAGGACTTACACAAATAACATCATCCTCATCAACATCCTCATTAGCGCCCTCGTCAGCTACACAAATATTCCCCTCATCCTGTTGCAATTCCAAAGTGGCATCCTCAATTTGTGTATCACCGGATACACTTGGGTTGTTCATGCAAACATCTGCAGAAATGCTGAAAGGGGCCTTCTTTATTGGTACACTATCAGACAGGTCAGGATTACACATAGTACTCGTGGATAGACTCTCCTCAGGGATTTGTGTCATTTCTGAATCAGAACATACATTTTCCTCTAATGCCTTACTGTTTTCTTCCAGCTCGGCTTTTACACATAAAAGTATTTGGACACCACTTTTGGAATCCGAATGACAAGGTCTTGCTTGGTTATGACTGACCTTACAAGAAGATACCTCAGTGACAGTTGCAGAACTAGCACTCATAGAGAATGTTGAAGGCCTCATTCTTTCCTTGCCACTGCGTGTGTAGAATGGCATATTGGCAATTTTATTTTTTTCTGCAGATAACTTTGCCTGGATTACAGGTCTTTTTTTCTTGACCAAGGTAAAAAATGTTTTTTTTTACATTTTTGTTTCCCTGACTTAAAAACACTATGCACTTTAACATAGGCTTTAGCAGATGACATAGAGGGATTACTATCATCATGACTGGTGCAAGCAGCTGCTTGGTGCTCCTGGTCTTCTGTGTACTGCTGTGAATCCATTTTGATAACACAGTACAATGTGACTGCAGATTAGGAACAACACTGCCAGCCCTATTATTTCTATTTCAGCAATGACAATTAGCAATGGAGCTCTCCTATTTGTGTTTTACCTATATAACAGAGTACAATGTGAGTGCATATATAGAAGACCAAGCCTGCCAGACCTATTATTTCCATTTCAGCAATGACAATTAGCAATAGAGCAATGGGGCTCTCCTCTTTGTATATTACCTACATAACACAGTACAATGTGACTGCAGATCTAGAAGATCAAGCCTGTCAGACCTATTATTTCTATTTTATCAATGACAATTAGGAATGGAGCAATGGAGCTCTCCTGAATGTCACTGGAGACTTTGAAAAACACTGCTACCCCTCCTCTCTCTTTTCTACCTATGACGCTGCCCAACTGCTCTAGAGACTGCCAAGAACTGTGCTACACCGTCTGTATCCCTCTGTGAAATGGTGCTGGATCGCTGTGGAGGTCGGTACTTATAGAATCCAAAACTTGCAATATTCAAGATCCGATGCCTCGTTTTCAATTCCGAGGGTGCGTGAAAGTTCGGGTGTGTTCGGTTCTTGGGGAACCGAGCCTGAGCATCTCTAGTAAAAGCAAAGCAAAAATGCAGATACAATGTAAAAATGTAATGTAAGTAGTAAAAATGTTTCCCTAGCAGGTAAAGCTGCCCATGCACAAGGCCATTCAGACTCATGTTATGTCATTTTAAAAGACATTGTTCATAGTAAACGGTGCATGTGAGCCTAAACCCATTGGCACCCGAAGCAGGGCTAAAGACAAACCCCTCAAATTTTAATTTTCATATGGAAGATACATACATTGTTCAGTCTTATCCTGACTTTTTACTGACTGACTTCAACATTTACCTCATATTTTCATTTGTGTAGAGTTCTTGTGCAAAGCCCTGCCTACATCATGTGGGACCATACACTAATATGTAGTTACTTCTTTGTGCTGACACACATCAGCTTTCCATCTCACTCAGGGCCAGATTAAAGGAATGGAGGCCTCTGGGCCAAGGGGGCCTCCATTCCCCTGTGAGCTCCCCCAGTGACAGTGCTCAGCAGCATTGATCAGGCTGAGGGCTCCGATCAATAATGCCGCTGATGACTGTCAAGGGCCCCATGAATGCCCGAGGTCCCTGGGCTGTAGCCCAGCTAGACCTCAGGTTAATCTGGCCCTGATCTCACTAGATAACAGGCAACACTTTTTATTTTACTACACGCTTCAGACTTGTGCAGCCCTGCCCACCAATTCCATGACTAAAGTGGAGCTTATGTTATTTAGCACCTGACCCTTATCACCCATCATCAGCAAGACCTGGCTTTCAGGTTTAGTACATAATGACAGACAAATTGGGCAAATACTGTACTTACATTTTAATCAATGCTAAAAATGATGCATTAATGTGTCTACTTGCTAATATTTTGAGTTCTATTGGTGTGAACTATATCTGTAGAATGAGTTGGACTACACCTAAAACAGGCTCGTGTATGAAGTGGTCCAAAATACTTCTCATTTTGCTTCCTTCTAGCCTGCTGAAACAAATTAATATGCTTCCTTGTTCAAGTTACATTTCCACATTAGTAAAACACATTTCCAGCAAGTTTACAAACTATTTAACCCTTTCTGGCCATGAAAGGTCTGGTATGTATCTGTTGTAGCAAATCAATCATACATTAACTGTTTGATTTGACCAGACCACAATACATATTTCAAGTGCTCCTTGAATTTCAGTGAAATATACTGTCTTTGTACATTCCAGGTTAATATGTTTCAGTCTTTATGAAGTGTCTAATAAGTAGAGATGGTCACTGACCCCCGTGTTTTGGTTTTGGATTCGGTTTTGGATCTGGATTACCGTCGTGTTTTGGTTTTGGTTTTGCAAAACCGCCATTGCGTGTTTTGGTTTTGGTTTTGGTTTTGTTTGGTTTTGTTTTGCAATTTGTTATAAAAATTACATTTATTGGTGCTAAAATAACATAATTTAGGTATTATTTTGTAGCTACATTATTATTAACCTCAGTAACACTAATTTCCAGTCATTTTTTATTAAATTTTGAACACCTCCTATGTCACAATATGATTTTCATACACTTGAAAAGAAAAATTGCTGCAGTTCTTGCCAGTGATAACAAAAAGGCCATTGTCATGCCTGGGCATAAGACCAAAAATCCACCTCTTAAGTGTGGAATTATTTTTACACGAATCCTGGCAAGAGTTGTCTATCCATTTGTAACATTTTGAAAGCCACACTCAGTAGAGGTAGGGACCTTAACCATCTGGGATCCTCATCCATGTTTCGTCATTTTTCAGCGAGTTATTGGCAAACTGTTGGGAAAATCAGAAACTTTGGTTAAAAAAAAATTAACAACAAGCATTCCAGCATAATCTACCTCCCTTCTCTCATCTACATCCCAGCACCTGCAATCTTCCCCCCCAACAATTGGCAAGTAAACAATCCTCTGCAAGAGGAAGCAAGAATGAAACCTGTCACCCAGTCGCAAAGCGGATCACAGACGCCCTGGGTACTATGCTAGCGTTAGATCTGTGTCCAATGTCCACTATTAATACAGTTGGTTTAAGACATTTAATTGAGGTGTTATGTCCCTGTTAGCAAATGTCATCACTATACCATTTTACTAGAAAAGCTTATTCTCTCCTGTACCGGAAAGTTCCTAAAAATGTCATTATTGGGTGACAAAATGGTATTCTACCCACTGTACACTTAACCACAGATATGTGTACAAGCGGAACTGGGCAAACAAAAGATTATATGACTGTGAAAGCCCACTGGGTTGGTCTTTCGCCTTCCCCAGCATGGACAGCAGCAGCATGTACCCAGGTGCATCACATTTTTGAGAAGTAGGCTACTCTGTGTATCAGCAGCTTCACTAAGAGGCATACAGCTGACAAACTGTTCCAAAAACTAAGGGATGTCATTGAAAGATGGCTAATCCTGCTTGGAGTCTCCTGAGGATATGTCATTTCTGATTACGACCCCAATATTGGTCCAGCATTACAGCGGGGCTGAATTCCATCACATTTCCTGTTTTGCACACACTATCAACTTGGTGTTACAGAACTTTTGAAAAATGACATGCAGGAGATGCTGTTTGTGTCCATAAACATTTAGGGTCAATTTGTGGTTTCTGCAACAGCATGTAGGAGAATACAGCAGCTGCAAGAAGACTAGCATTTGAGGGGAATATACTTTAGTCCAGCGAAGTAGTTACCTGTGAAGAAAGTGCAGACACAGTTAGCTTGAGTCAAGTGATTGCCTTAATAATAGATTTTGAAAAGGTGCTACATAAAATTATAGTGTGCAATAAAACAAAGTAAATGTGCTAACTATATTTTAATTGTAGATGAAATACTTAATTTTCTTTGCAAGGATCCCAGACTTATCAACATCTTGTTGGGACGTCTTCTCCTTCAGTTTCTCTGGCAACTGCTTGTAATAAAAGAAATTGCTTTCCCAAGACACCCAGTGGTGATGCAGATGAGTCCGCTAAACATTTTGATATTTGCTGTGCTGTAAAAGAATTGCCCAAAAACCGTGACAGCTCTGCCCTAAAATCAACTAGTCATTCCCTTTGGAAGGCCATTATCAGCAATTACATCATACTACACAGACTTCTATGATATTGGGATATTGGGATGAATTAGTATTGTTGGAGGAAGATTATCACTAAACCCTGCCACCTCTCCAGTTTCGCAATGAGCTATGGTACAATAAAATGTAACTGCAGATTTAGACCAAGACTGTCAGCCCTATTATTTCTATTTCAGCAATTACAATTAGCAATGGAGCAATGGAGCTCTTCTCTTTGGGTGTTACCTATATAACGCAGCACAATTTGCCTGCAAATTCTACAGACAAGCCTGCTTGTCTTCCTCTCCATCAATGACTCTTAGCAATTGAGCACTCGTCTTTGGGTGTATATTACACCCAAACATTATTAGTGAAAATTATGAAAAATACAGTTTAATCCCTGATAGGCCCTCCACCATCCTTTGCATGTTAATAGTAGGATTGGTTGGAATTATGGTCAAGGTCACACATTTTTTTGACAAATCCTTCAAACCAGCCCAGATGTCAAACTGTTGTGGTCTGCCCCCTGCGTCATCCCTGCTTGTGTTTGGAAAGTGCATATTGGTGCCAGAACCTCACATGCCAGAACTGCTCCCACTGGTGCCACACTGCTGCAGGACTTACACAATCAACCGCATCCTCATCGTCGGATACCCAAATCTCCCCCACATCCTCTTCTAAAGACAAAGTGTCATCCTCACTTGGTGTATCACCGGCTACACTCGGGCTGTTCAGGCACACATCAGCAGAACTGCTGAAAGGGCCCTTCTTTATGGGTAGACTAACAGAATGGTCACGATTAGACATCCCACTGTTGGATGGACTCTCCACAGGGATTGTTGTCATTTGTGAATCAGAGCAAATATTCTCCTGTAATGCCTCACTGTTATCTTGCAGCTCGGCTTTGACGCGTAACAGTAGTTGTGCACCAATTGTAGGCTGGGTAACTTTTTGGGATCTGCCACTAATAGCCAAAGGTGAAGGCCTCATTCTCTCTTTGCCACTGCGTGTGTAGAATGGCATGCTTGCAATTTTTTTTTTATCGTCACTTAACTTTTGCTCAGTTACACTTCTTTTTCGCTTCAATACAGTAAAATTTTTTTGGGTTTTTGTTTTTTGCACTAATTTGAAAACACTCTGTTGTTTGACATCGCCTTGGCCAGATGACGTACTGGGAACACTAACATCAGGACTGGTGACAGAACCTGGTTGCTCATTTAGATTATATGTGGACTGCTTTGAATCCATTCTGAGCGCAAACCACTGGGGAGTGCTAAAAATTATTTAGTAGATTCTGCTGACAGTTATGACTTTTGACAGCCAGAAATATTAATGCACAATTAGGGAGGACACCCCAAAAACACTGAGGAGTGCTAAAAATTATTGAGTAGATACTGCTGACAGATATGACTTTTGACAGCCAGAAATATTAATGCACAATTAGGGAGGACACCCCAAAAACACTGAGGAGTGCTAAAAATTATTGAGTAGATACTGCTGACAGATATGACTTTTGACAGCCAGAAATATTAATGCACAATTAGGGAGGACACCCCAAAAACACTGAGGAGTGCTAAAAATTATTGAGTAGATACTGCTGACAGATATGACTTTTGACAGCCAGAAATATTAATGCACAATTAGGGAGGACACCCCAAAAACACTGAGGAGTGCTAAAAATTATTGAGTAGATACTGCTGACAGATATGACTTTTGACAGCCAGAAATATTAATGCACAATTAGGGAGGACACCCCAAAAACACTGAGGAGTGCTAAAAATTATTGAGTAGATACTGCTGACAGATATGACTTTTGACAGCCAGAAATATTAATGCACAATTAGGGAGGACACCCCAAAAACACTGAGGAGTGCTAAAAATTATTGAGTAGATACTGCTGACAGATATGACTTTTGACAGCCAGAAATATTAATGCACAATTAGGGAGGACACCCCAAAAACACTGAGGAGTGCTAAAAATTATTGAGTAGATACTGCTGACAGATATGACTTTTGACAGCCAGAAATATTAATGCACAATTAGGGAGGACACCCCAAAAACACTGAGGAGTGCTAAAAATTATTGAGTAGATACTGCTGACAGATATGACTTTTGACAGCCAGAAATATTAATGCACAATTAGGGAGGACACCCCAAAAACACTGAGGAGTGCTAAAAATTATTGAGTAGATACTGCTGACAGATATGACTTTTGACAGCCAGAAATATTAATGCACAATTAGGGAGGACACCCCAAAAACACTGAGGAGTGCTAAAAATTATTGAGTAGATACTGCTGACAGATATGACTTTTGACAGCCAGAAATATTAATGCACAATTAGGGAGGACACCCCAAAAACACTGAGGAGTGCTAAAAATTATTGAGTAGATACTGCTGACAGATATGACTTTTGACAGCCAGAAATATTAATGCACAATTAGGGAGGACACCCCAAAAACACTGAGGAGTGCTAAAAATTATTGAGTAGATACTGCTGACAGATATGACTTTTGACAGCTAGAAATATTAATGCACAATTAGGGAGGACACCCCAAAAACACTGAGGAGTGCTAAAAATTATTGAGTAGATACTGCTGACAGATATGACTTTTGACAGCCAGAAATATTAATGCACAATTAGGGAGGACACCCCAAAAACACTGAGGTGTGCTACAAATTATTTAGTAGATACTGCTGACAGATATGACTTTTGACAGCCAGAAATATTAATGCACAATTATGGGGGACACCCCAAAAGCGCTGGGGAGTGCCAAATATGAAGAAAAAATAATAAACCTCTATCCTCCTCTCTGCACTAGCGATTTTGGTTAGAGCAATTGCAAGAACAATATGGTATTCTCTGTCCCTGCTCTAATTAGCCTATGACTACACCCTGCTCTCTCCCTCTGTCAAATGGCGATGGATTGCTGTGGAGGCGTGTATTTATAAAGTTGAAGTATCGCGAGAACCGAGTCCCGAGATCCGACGACGTCACAATGACGTTCGGCCTCGATTTGGATTCGGAATGGGCGGGAGAGTACCGAGCTGCTCAGCTCGGTACTCGGATACCCAAAGTTCGGGTGGGTTCGGTTCTCGGAGAACCGGACCCGCCCATCTCTACTAATAAGCCTACTCCCACAACCAGAATTTTTTGGGCCTTAGTTCAACACTTGCTGTTGGACACTCCAACTTCATATCTTATATTGTATGTGGTGGCGAGGCTAAAAAAAAAAGTTACGAGTGAGACATGGACAGCAGAGCAGCATATGGGTAAGGGCTCGTACATGTAGACATTGAAAAACAATGCTTGCTAAAAGTATAGACAAACATACATCCCAACATTTCAGTACCCGGCATCAGGACATGGGGCATGTCACGATGGGGGCGTGACCACTCCCCCAGAGTGCTGTCTAAACGTGTAAAGCACTAGGCTGACGCTTAGAAACCTCCCTTCCCCTCCAAACACTGCAGCACGCACTAGTAGCAGGTGTGCTGCACCCATTCACTGCTGCTCTGCTATCTGTTCCTTTAATTTCTCTATTTTATTTTGTCTTAACCGCAGTCTTTGTAATCTAGTTACTCTATTGTTAGCTCTACATCTACAGCAATTCAGTGTTTTTAAGAACCAGTGCAGTCCAATTTGTTTCTATGGTTACTGAATCTGTTACGGAACGTCAGTTATTCACAACATATCTGCCAAATTGCAGCAACCATGTGTTTCTGAAATGTCAACAGGTAATTTCAGGGAGGATCCTATTTCAGGTACTGGAAGTTATTGAACTAAGCTGTAGTACACAGAATAATGTTCATTTTAGTTAGGTAAAACACATTTTTAGTGGAGTTATCCATTAAGATTGGTTTATCTTTCGGTGGCAGGAGTAATTAAGTGAAGTAATAATAAGCCAGTTTTAAACATCTTTCAACAATTTGTATGTAAAACCATTGTAAATATTAGGGGCTACAAATCTGCTTTTTATTATGGCACATGCGCCATAAAACAATATAGAATTTTCCATTCTATGTAACTTGCACTTATGGCCCCTGAAGAGGAGGATTGAGGCGTGCAAGTTAAGAACAGAAGTTGCGGCCTATTTAGGGGCATATTCAATTGTCGGTGGAAACGCCGAAAATCTCGTGCCCGTTACTACGGTAATAGTGCGCATAAAAACCGTTAATACAGTAATTTTCTCGCTGGATTTCCCTGAGCCGCGAGCTGAAATTATCGAATTAACGGTAAGTTTTTCCGCGGCGCGAAAACTAAACAATTGAATATGCCCCTTAGAGTCTTCAGATACACTTCTTTGAAGATTGCATATTATGACAGGTGTCCTTCGTCCCACCTGTTATATTGTGAACCAACCAAGCATGGCATGATGTTTATTGTCCCCAAAATTTAGTGGTAACCAGCCCAGGCTATAGCACTTGTGCTGGTTGATTATTTTAAGGGGGGGATGCATTTTTTATTATTTATTGTATTTTCAAAATGGCATTCATCAAGCTGACTGCCATAGCTTTACTCAGGTAGCAACAAGGTGTGCTTATCTTGATGCAGCTGCATATATAGAGTATTGCATATATAGAGTATTGCAATATATTTGCAACTTAAAAAAATACATAAGACTGCACTCATTTCAAACTTATGATCTAAATGAAGTCTGGTGAAAGCATTCAAATTATGGGCTGGACTAGTATTCATGAGCATGTAGCCTATCATTTCACTAGGAACCTGTATCTCATGAATGAAAGTCAGGCTTCATGAATATTAGCCAGCTATACCGCCTATTGGTGTTACTGCTTCCTGGAAAAATGATAGACTTGTGCTGGTTTACTTCTTTTCCAATATAGTGTAACAATTATGCAGATCCCTACATTTAAAATGCAAACAACCCGGTGCCATAACTAAAATCCAGTAGGAAGACGGTGCCTACATGTTGACAGTACATTGCAAAGTTTGTATAAATGTAAAAAGAAACAAAAAAATGTATAACCCTTTCCTGTATAACTGCGCTTTAAGAATGTCACCACTAGAAATAGCCTCTATTACATGTTGCAATATTGTATTTTCTGTCAGGGCTCTCCTATGCCTCCATTCATTTACCATGCCCCGTGTCTCCCCTGCCTATCTCTTCCACACTATCTCGCTATCTCCTCACCTCCCCCTCTCCGTGACGTCAGCGGAGGCTCCACCGGCGACTTCCTGGTCAGACACACAGACAGCTGTGGACAGAGAGACGGCCAGAATGACACACACAGGCGCTTAGTGACTAAGTTATACCCGGTGAAAGCAAGATATCCGGTTTTAAGTAATGATAGAAAAAGACAACTTGGGGTAGTGGCAAAGGAACACCTGGGGGAGTGTCAGGGGACGACAGGGACAGTTAAGTGCAGACATCCAGAAAGATGGGTATCATGGACAATATAGGACAGAGACAGGTATTGTAATGTAAAGTTGTCAGACATAACCGGAGCATAGATAGAGCCAGAGGCAGTGTGGCGCATAGAGAGAGAGAAGTAGTGCACAGAAAGTGGCACTGGGACATGCACATCGGTGTGACACACACAGGACTGACAAAGTGTCACATACAGTTTGTACATTGTGACAGACATGTGAGAGGTCCATACAGCTGTCACCGGGACTGAGATGAGCTGAGTATGGACTCCAGGACCAGGTGAGATCAACATTATGTCATATAGTTACCTATCTACATAGAAATACAAGGCATGCTTAATAAACAGTACAGGCATGTGACATCTAAATATATGTGGATATACAGGATACAAAAATATATATTAATATAGACAGGATATAGATGCATTGCTTTCATGTCTTCAATTTTAAAGCCTGTATATAGTTTAATAACATCACTGGAATAATGACCTATATTATGATTAATTGATGTAAATGTGTAAAAATTCTGCAAATAAATGAAGCATGCATCTAGTGTCAATGCACCGCTCTTTCCATAGTTATGTGTTTTGCCAGAACATACTTCTCTAATCTTACCTTGATGTGACATCTGTAGTGGCTTTATTGCTGTCACTATGATATTTTCTAGACTATGTAGTGTATTCCCCCCCCCCCCCCCATACAAATATGGTAAAGTCAGGCTCACTGCATGTGTGGAATTGTCAAACAGGCCAGATGCACATGCTCATTACTCCTGGTGTTTCTTGACCAATGTTGATGCATTGTAAGATATGATTTCCTCAGAGACTCCCCCAAGCTCACTGCTATGACCCACTTTAAAGATTCATATTTGAAGATTTCCAATTGGATGTTAAACAATCTTTGAAATAAGTCACATTGCACAAATAATTTGGGTTTAGAAGGTTGGTATATCCTACATGGTTTACGCAGCGCTTTACACAGGATATGTAATCACTTGCATCAGTCCCTGCACCATTGAGCTTACAATCTATATTCCCTACTTCAGAAACACAACACTTGCATCAGTCCCTGCACCATTGAGCTTACAATCTATATTCCCTACTTCAGAAACACAAACTAGGGATCATTTTGTTATAAGCCAATTAACCTACCAGTATGTCCTTGAAGTGTACAATGAAACTAGCATCTGAAGGAAATCCATACATACATGGGGAGAGCAGACAAACTCCACATAGTGCAATTGGGCAATTTAATCTGTTATTTTTAAAATAGACATACACACAACATTGTGTATAGGGTCAATTAGGAAGACCAGCGTAGTTAATAGTTTGCAGACCTTACACAGAGGTATGGATGGAAGTAAAGAGCATATTGTTAACGTGTATCCAAAAAACACAATGCAGAGATCCAAGAATCAGTGGGTATAAACTGGGTTCATGGAGACTACTCAGTTTTGTATAGAAATCCTATATTTATAGTATGTTTTTATCTATATATAATATATTTCTGTTCAGACCCAAGTGAGGGTTTTGTTTCAACTAGCAGCAAGGGCAGACTTGGCAGCAGACACTATATGGATAGTCATCCATATGCCAGAAGCTGATTAATAGTGTTCCTATGGCCACCTCACAATAGAGGGAGCCATTTGGTCTCGGGAAATACAGTATATCAATTCACCTGGAAGTTTTATGCTTCAGTGTCTTCCTAGTGAATTGAGGGACTGAATGTTGGTTCTGTCCAAAAAAATGTGTGTCTTCACTGTGTGTAGACAAGAGACACACATTAAAGGATCAGATAAGCCTAGGATGGAAGCTGCTAGAGAATTACGGGGCAGGGCAGGACAGGACCCTAAAACCCAGTACCAAGTATCCCAGTAGGGTTCAGGGGCCTGATTCATTAAGGATCTTAACTTGAGAAACTTCTTATTTCAGTCTCCTGGACAAAACCATGTTACAATGCAAGGGGCTCAAACTAGTATTCTGTTTTGCACATAAGTTAAATACTGACTGTTTTTTCATGTAGCACACAAATATCAACTTTAAATTTCAGCGTACAAATAAGCTATCAAGTATTTTTGTGCTACATGAAAAAACAGTCAGTATTTAACTTATGTGCAAAACAGAATACTAGTTTACACCCCTTGCATTGTAACATGGTTTTGACTGAAATAAGAAGTTTCTCAAGTTAAGATCCTTAATGAATCAGGCCCCAGATATTTACAAAGTATTTAAAAAAACAAAAACAAGTGTTTGCTAATTATCCTATGGATATATATTAATTACTGTGTAATTACCGCTTGGAAAATAATATCCACTGTGTGTGTATATATATGTGTGTGTGTGTATGTATATATATATATATATATATATATATATATATATATATATATATATATTAATATATTATATCACACACACACTATATGGCCACACCTGTTAATTATTGAATTGAGGTGTTTCAATCAGACCCGTTGCCAGATGTATATAAAATCAAGCACCTAGCAATGTTGCAGTCATTTGCAAACATTTGTGATACAAAATGGGTCATTCTGAAGAGCTCAGTGACTTCAAACATGGTACTGTGTTAGGATGCCCTGACCTCAACCCCATCGAACACCTTTGGGATGAATTGGAACGGAGATTGCCAACCAGGCCTCCTAAATGCTCTATAGAATGAATGGGCACAAATTCCCACAGAAACACTCCAACATCTTGTGGAAAGCCTTCCAAGAAGAATGGAGGCTGTTATTGCTGCAAAAGAGGGACCAACTCCATATTAAAATATGTTCCACATTGTATTGTTTGATTGGATTTTTAATCCAGACTGAAAATGTTGTTCAACGATGGAACGATTTGGTTCCAATTCTGCAGTGTGTAGTGCACTCAAGACCAGCAATGTTCCTGGATCTCAATGGAGTGTGCAGAGTCACGATCTTTCCAGCCAATGGTTATAACAATTGAAGAGCACAGATCTGAAGGTAAATCGTGTAAAACATGTAAAGTGTTTACACATGAATCGGCGTGCTGATTGGGACGTTAATTTTTCTGTTGTTGGTCAAAGAATTTTCTGAAATTTTTCAGCCTTAGTTTTGTCCTTTGCATGGTTTTCACACCTCAAAGCCTAGCACCAAATATAATGTATACAATTGTGAAGTGTTATGTAGTATATATCTAGTTTTAAAACCTAATTAACACCAGATGAGTGTGGTGTGTCAATGCAAACAGGCATAAAGATCCTGCAATACATCTTTGTAATGGAAATACTATCAAGTACGCCAAAATTTTAACGGCCCTTATATGATTTCATATCAAGTG
Source organism: Mixophyes fleayi (assembly GCF_038048845.1). Classification (NCBI taxonomy): domain Eukaryota; kingdom Metazoa; phylum Chordata; class Amphibia; order Anura; family Limnodynastidae; genus Mixophyes; species Mixophyes fleayi. Next base: position 55,085,261 of record NC_134409.1, on the reverse strand, counting down.
CCGTTTACAAAAGTGTAATTGCCTAACACAGAGTGCATCACAACTTGCAGACCAATCAGAGTTCCTATGCTGACCACTGTCCACTGGCAAAATTACCTACAAAGGGAACATGAGCGCCAGAACTGGATGATGGATCAATGGATGAATGGAGCAATGGCCTGGTCTGATGAATCAGGTTTTCTTTTAATCGTGTGGACGGCCGTGTATGTGTGTGTCATTTACTTAGGGAAGAATAGGCACCAGGATGCACTATGGGAGGAAGGCAAGCCGGCAGAAGCATTGTGATGCCCTGGGCAATGTTTTGCCAAGAAACCTTGGGTACTGGCTTTCAGGTGGATGCTACTTTGACACATACCTCCTGTGACAGGATGGACCGCCTATGCCACCCTGTCTGTTGTTGCTGGGAACCGGCTGGGCTTACTTTGCCAACATTCCCTTTCATTATTCCAAATGCGCTCTCTTGCCGCAGTAGGAGGGGCTTACAATGCTACCACCACTGAGCTCCTTTTATGGCACTCAGAACCACGTTCCTTCTGGGTAAATGACGCTGCTAGTGTACCTCGTTGCTGGTGTACCCGAGCTGGTACTCCTGACCTCTCACTATAGATCAGGGTTGCTGTGGATGGATCCCCCCCTGGCCTATCACACAAACCAGGGCTGCATGGGTAGCAGTCAGAGCGGTGGTACTGGAAAAGCTTGGGTCCAAACCTCAGACAGCCGGAGAACGAATTAGATTTTGGGTCTAATCTGCAGGTCACAGGAATACAGCAATATTGAAGATGTTTCCAAGCAGGTCTTTGAAGCCAGATGTTTATTTGCTCTCACTGGTTAAAGGTCCCAGTGATCAAGTCAGTTGAAATCAGAAGAACACATTTTGGTGTACAAGTCACTGCATTTATACAGATTTGGATGCAGGCTATTTTTAGAATCAGGATGTACTCTATTTACACAAACATGGATTTACATGCATTGGAAAGCTAGCCATATTTACACTTATATGTGAAATTCTAGAAACCCTGTGATGTCCTACACCTAGTTTTCAGATGCAGAGACTTCAGGAGCCAGTCTTAATTAAAAGTTCCTGCCTTCAATGTTGGACCTTCACACATCAAAAGATATAACATGGGGCCTTTCATCAGACCCTTCAGAATACATATTCACATAGTACAACAAAAACCAAAAACAAGCCAGTTTCCCACATCACAATGCACAAGAGGCTTTGTAAACAAAGGCTCATTGTATCAGATATATAAATCAGAAATAGGCATATCCTATAGCAAGGTTAAACAAGAGACAATTTTTTCCTCCTGGTCTTAGAAATACCGATTTCCTATTTTACAATATACACAATATCAAAAATAAGTGCACCTGCAATTATATAAATAAGCACCCTGCGCTATTTTCTTTAAATAGCTTTATACCAAAAGTTATTTAATAGTGATCCAATCACACCTCCTACCTATACATTGTTGTAAACCAAGTACTCCCCTTCATGGCAACTGGATTAACTGATGGCAGTGGCTTCTTTCAGCAGGACAATGCGCCCTGCCACACTGCATAAATTGTTCAGAAAT